>NW_023997237.1:0-24906 GCF_015586225.1 Lucilia sericata | reverse complement strand
CTAGTCTAGTCTATTCTGGTCTATATTCGGATTATAGTCTAGTATATAGTCTAGTCTAGTTTGTCTGGACTATAGTCTAGTCTATAGTCTGGACTATAGAATAGTCTATAGTCTAGACTATAGTCTAGTCTAGTCTATAGTCTGGACTATAGTCTAGTCTATAGTCTGGACTATAGTCTAGTCTATAGTAGGGACTATAGGCTAGTCTATAGTACTGAACTATAGTCTAGTCTACTGGTCTGGACTATAGTCTAGTCTATAGTCTGGACTATAGTCTATAGTCTGGGCTATAGTCTAGTCTATAGTCTGGATATAGTCTAGTCTATAGTCTGGACTATAGTCTAGTCTATAGTCTGGACTATAGTCTAGTCTATAGTCTGGACTATAGTCTAGTCTATAGTTTGGACTATAGTCTAGTCTATAGTTTGGACTATACTATAGACTATAGTACAGTCTTAGTCGGACTATAATCTTAGTTTTATAGCCTGGACTATAGTCTAGTCAATAGTCGGGACTATAGTCTAGTCTACAGTCTGGACTATAGGCTAGACTATAGTCCACACTATAGTCTGGACTATAGTCTAGTCTATAGTCTGGACCTATAGTCTAGTCCTATAGTCTGGACTATAGTCTAGTCTATAGTCTGCACTATAGTCTAGTCTATAGTCTGGACTATAGTCTAGTCTATAGTCTGGACTATAGTCTAGTCTATAGTCTGGACTATAGTCTAGTCTATAGTCTGGACTATAGTCTAGTCTATAGTCTGGACTATAGTCTAGTCTATAGTTTGGACTATAGTCTAGTCTATAGTTTGGACTATAGTCTAGTCTATAGTCAGGACTATAGTCTATTCTATAGTCTGGACTATAGTCTAGTCTATAGTCTGGACTATAGTCTAGTCTATAGTCTGGACTATGGTTAAGTCTATAGTCTGGACTATAGTCTAGTCTATAGTCCTGGACTATAGTCTAGTCTATAGTCCTGGACTATAGTCCTAGTCTATAGTCTGTACTATAGTCTAGTCTATAGTCTGGACTATAGTGTAAGTCTATAGTCTAGTCATCTATAGTCCTGGACTATAGTCTAGTCCTATAGTCTGGACTATAGTCAGTCTAATAGTCCTAAGTCTTATAGTCTGGACTGATAGTCCTAGTCCCTATAAGTCCTGGACTTATTAGTCTAGTCTAGAGTGCTGGTCTATAGTTCTATAGTCTGGACTATAGTCAGTGCTATAATCCTGGCACTATAGTCTAGTCTATAGTCTGGACTATAGTCTAGTCTATAGTCTAGGACTATAGTCTAGTGTACAGTTTTGAATTTAGTATACTCTATAGTCTATCATATAGTCGGAATTAGTCTAGTATATAGTAATTTGCCTATAGTTTAGTTTATAGTATGGGCTATGGTCTAGTAGTCTGTACTATATTATAGTCTATAGTCTGGAGTATAGTCTATAGTCCTGGATTATAAACTATAATATAGTCCAGAACTATAAATTAGACTATAGGCAAGACTAATATACTAGACTATATTCTGGACTATAGTCTAGTATGTAGTATAGACTATAGCCTAATCTATACCATAATCTAGTCTACAGTCTAATTTTTGTAGTAATTGCTATTGTTCTCAGTAAAACAGGTTAGAGAAATATTAGAGCAAACATTGTTATAGAATCTGTTTTGGGAATTTCCTGATAAAAACATTTATTATTTATTCATTTTGCGTAAATTTTTGAATATTTCTTAGAAGGGACAATTTACTCAGCATTACAAAATGTTAACAGCAAAGTGTGCTGTGGTGGGACTAAAGAGTTTAAAAGATACATTTTCTTAAAGTAGTTTTATAATTGTTAAATATTATTATTTTTTATTTTTTAATTTTTCGGTTATTGTTAAAAAAACGACTCTCAGTGGATGCGGTATTAAATGTATTTATGACACAAAAGGCATGAACTCGTTCATATATTATTACGCCGTTGATTGTTGTCTGTTGATGGGTACGGTGGGGTTAGAGCGGTGGGCTGTTGTGTGGCGGAATGGATGTGTACTTCTTGCAGATTATTATGTTTTTTTTTTGTTGTTGCTGTTATTGTTTGTCGTTGTTAACCACAATTGGTTAAATTTAATTTCAGTGGTTTTTATTGTTTGCATATAAAATTTGGAGGTTTTCATGTATGTGGTGGCAGTTTCAATTAGTTTCTTTTGAATATTTCTGCTTAATTCTTTCAGTTCTTTCCTTTTCCACAGACCGAAACTACCAAATGACACTTGAGAGTTGATTGTGTTGGTTAACTTCTTTTTTTTTAGTGCAGCTGCTTTAAAATGCCGTGTGTAATCAATTTATTTTTAAAGGTTAACCGTAATGTTTAAGTGTATTTACGTTTAGTATTTAAAGTTTTATACAAAAAATTGTTTTGATTAATAAGTTAATTTGGCTGCTGTGTAATATTTACAGAGAATAATAAAAACCAGATTTTGTGTTTTTTAATTGTAATTTAATTATACATATGTACATACATATGTATGTATGTAAGTAAGTACTTTAATTTGGTTTTTAACGAAAAAAAAATTTGTGTGTGTTCTAGGAAATTAAAAATTAAAGCTGATTATAATTACCGGCAAATAACTTGTTTTCATAATTTGTAAAAAATTTGGTAAATCTGTGGAAAAAAGGTTCTATTGGACAGTTTAATTCTAATTTGAAATCATAAATTATCATGCATGACCAATCAAAGACTACAGTCTTTGACATTGTTTACAATATAGTCTAGTCTTAGGGACTATATCTATAGTCGGACTATAACCTAGTTAATAGTCCAGTCTATAGTATGGACTGTAGATTAGTCCATAGTCTGGAATGCATTCGAGTCTTGCCTATAGTCTAGTCTATAGTCTAGTCTATAGTCTAGTCTATAGTCTAGTCTATAGTCTAGTCTATAGTCTAGTCTATAGTCTAGTCTATAGTCTAGTCTATAGTCTAGTCTATAGTCTAGTCTATAGTCTAGTCTATAGTCTAGTCTATAGTCTAGTCTATAGTCTAGTCTATAGTCTAGTCTATAGTCTAGTCTATAGTCTAGATATAGTCTAGTCTATAGTCTAGTCTATAGTCTAGTCTATAGTCTAGTCTATAGTCTAGTCTATAGTCTAGTCTATAGTCTAGTCTATAGTCTAGTCTATAGTCTAGTCTATAGTCTAGTCTATAGTCTAGTCTATAGTCTAGTCTATAGTCTAGTCTATAGTCTAGTCTATAGTCTAGTCTATAGTCTAGTCTATAGTCTAGTCTATAGTCTAGTCTATAGTCTAGTCTATAGTCTAGTCTATAGTCTAGTCTATAGTCTAGTCTATAGTCTAGTCTATAGTCTAGTCTATAGTCTAGTCTATAGTCTAGTCTATAGTCTAGTCTATAGTCTAGTCTATAGTCTAGTCTAGTCTAGTCTAGTCTATAGTCTAGTCTATAGTCTAGTCTATAGTCTAGTCTATAGTCTAGTCTATAGTCTAGTCTATAGTCTAGTCTATAGTCTAGTCTATAGTCTAGTCTATAGTCTAGTCTATAGTCTAGTCTATAGTCTAGTCTATAGTCTAGTCTATAGTCTAGTCTATAGTCTAGTCTATAGTCTAGTCTAGTCTATAGTCTAGTCTATAGTCTAGTCTATAGTCTAGTCTATAGTCTAGTCTATAGTCTAGTCTATAGTCTAGTCTATAGTCTAGTCTATAGTCTAGTCTATAGTCTAGTCTATAGTCTATAGTCTAGTCTATAGTCTAGTTGCTATAGTCTAGTCTATAGTCTAGTCTATAGTCTAGGTCTATAGTCTAGTCTATAGTCTAGTCTATAGTCTAGTCTATAGTCTAGTCTAGTCTAGCTATTAGTCTAGTCTATAGTCTAGTCTATAGTCTAGTCTATGTCTAGTCTATAGTCGAGTCTAGTCTAGTCTATAGTCTAGTCTATAGTCTAGTCTATAGTCTAGTCTATAGTCTAGTCTATAGTTAGTCATAGTCTAGTCTATAGTCTAGTCTATAGTCTAGTCTATAGTCTAGTCTATAGTCTAGTCTATAGTTAGTCTATAGTTAGTCTATAGTGTAGTCTATAGTCTAGTCTATAGTCTAGTCTATAGTCTAGTCTATAGTCTAGTCTATGTTCTAGTCTATAGTCTAGTCTATAGTCAGTCTATTCTATAGTCTATTCTATAGTCTATTCTATAGTCTAGTCTATAGTCTAGTCTATAGTCTAGTCTATAGTCCAGTCTATAGTCTAGTCTATAGTCTAGTCTATAGTCTAGTCTATAGTCTAGTCTAGGGATGCCAATCCCGAAATCCCGATCCCGAAAATCCCGGGATTTTTCGGGATTGGCAAATCCCGAATCCCGGGATTTGGAAAATAAATCCCGGGATTTTTTCGGGATTAGGATTTGTTTCAAAAAACTGTTTTTATTTTCTTTTTTTGAGCCATAATTTTCATTAATTTGAAAATTACGATCTTATTTTATTTTTGACTCATGCAAAACAAAGTCCATACACATAGCACATATAAATTTATTTATTCACTTCGTTTTTATACCTTACACCACTTTAGTGGGGAGGGTATATTGGGTTTGTGCTGATGTTTGTTACACATAATAATATTGGTCCTATACCTTAAAGTATACCAATCGGCTCAGAATTATTTTCTGAGTCGATTTAGCTATGTCCGTCCGTCCGTGTAAACCTTGTAATCAAACTACAGCAATTTTGAAGATAATTCAATGAAATTTTGCATGATCTTCTATTGTACTAGAGACGGATCCTATTGAAAATGGATAACATCGGTCCAATATTTGACCTAGCCCCCATACAACTGAACCCCCCAAATAGGGTTTTTAAGTTCATAATTATGTTCAATATACTCGTAACTCGACAAAAAGCTGCAAAACCAAGTTCTATACTAGCCTTCATGACCCTGATGTATTTTTTGATGATGCGGCCTCATTTGACCCTAGCCCCTATGCAAAGCCCCCTTCGAAATATGACTTAAATGTACACAATTTTATTCAACAAAAATAGCTAAAATATATCTGAGGCAAGGTACAATTCAACTTAGATTCTTTATTATGAACAATAAATCACATTTTATTTTTATAACTGGTGTAGGGTATTATATGGTAGGCTTCGCCCAACTATAACTTTTTACTTGTTAGCACATTGCAATGTTGGTCGTAGACCGACCCAAAAAGTATACACATTCTGTGTCTGTAAGCTGAAAACACGAGTTAGAAGACTCATTCTATTTGGGCTGCAAATTTGGACCAAAATTGACACAAAAAAACCTAATTGGACCTCCTCTGAAAATCACATTGATGCTGATATTAATATCAATACATTACAATATTTTGATGGTGGGTATTTAATTTCAGCACAGTCGAATACACACTTTATTTTTCAATACTAGAGGATTTTACATTTCTAACTTTCTACAAATCTGAATGATACCGGTAAAGGTAAATTACCTTGTTCTGAATGCACCTAAAATTTTAAATTAATGTTACGAATATAATAATATGTTCCAAAACTAATATGTATTTTGAGTAAAATTCCAAATATTTTTCAAAGAATAGGTTCTAAATTGATGTTCGAATAATTGAATTGGTATCTGTTATAATTATTAGTTCACAGGGAACAGTATGAGGTTTTAAAAAGAGCTTATGTCTAATTTCGGAACTTGATATTTATTTTTATTTAGGAAGTAAGTATGTATTTAAAAAGTTTCTGAAAATATGCAATTCTGAAAGTTTTTATTTAAAAATTGGAATTAATTGGATTGTTTTAATTTAAATATATCTTCTGTCTGTTAAATTTCCACAAAATTAAACAATTTTCTTTACAAATATGATGATTTAAAGATTTTCATATATAAAATAATTAAATTCATGTAATCCCGAAATCCCGTAAAATCCCGAAATACCGAAAAATCCCGGGATCCCGAAAAATCCCGGGATCCCGAAAAATCCCGGGATCCCGAAATATCCCGGGATCCCGGGATTGCAATTTTCAAAATCCCGAATCCCGGGATTTGTAAAAGCCAGTCCCGTTTGGCATCCCTAGTCTAGTCTATAGTCTAGTCTATAGTCTAGTCTATAGTCCAGTCTATAGTCTAGTCTATAGTCTAGTCTATAGTCTAGTCTATAGTCTAGTCTATAGTCTAGTCTATAGTCTAGTCAGTCTAGTCTATAGTCTAGTCTATAGTCTAGTCTATAGTCTAGTCTATAGTCTAGTCTATAGTCTAGTCTATAGTCTAGTCTATAGTCTAGTCTATAGTCTAGTCTATAGTCTAGTCTATAGTCTAGTCTATAGTCTAGTCTATAGTCTAGTCTATAGTCTAGTCTATAGTCTAGTCTATAGTCTAGTCTATAGTCTAGTCTATAGTCTAGTCTATAGTCTAGTCTATAGTCTAGTCTATAGTCTAGTCTATAGTCTAG
The DNA here is from genome assembly GCF_015586225.1 of Lucilia sericata. Lineage (NCBI taxonomy): Eukaryota > Metazoa > Arthropoda > Insecta > Diptera > Calliphoridae > Lucilia > Lucilia sericata. The sequence continues at coordinate 18,458 of NW_023997237.1, read as the reverse complement.
TCTATATTCTAGTCTATAGTCTAGTCTATAGTCTAGTCTATAGTCTAGTCTATAGTCTAGTCTATAGTCTAGTCTATAGTCTAGTCTATAGTCTAGTCTATAGTCTAGTCTATAGTCTAGTCTATAGTCTAGTCTATAGTCTAGTCTATAGTCTAGTCTATAGTCTAGTCTATAGTCTAGTCTATAGTCTAGTCTATAGTCTAGTCTATAGTCTAGTCTATAGTCTAGTCTATAGTCTAGTCTATAGTCTAGTCTATAGTCTAGTCTATAGTCTAGTCTATAGTCTAGTCTATAGTCTAGTCTATAGTCTAGTCTATAGTCTAGTCTATAGTCTAGTCTATAGTCTAGTCTATAGTCTAGTCTATAGTCTAGTCTATAGTCTAGTCTATAGTCTAGTCTATAGTCTAGTCTATAGTCTAGTCTATAGTCTAGTCTATAGTCTAGTCTATAGTCTAGTCTATAGTCTAGTCTATAGTCTAGTCTATAGTCTAGTCTATAGTCTAGTCTATAGTCTAGTCTATAGTCTAGTCTATAGTCTAGTCTATAGTCTAGTCTATAGTCTAGTCTATAGTCTAGTCTATAGTCTAGTCTATAGTCTAGTCTATAGTCTAGTCTATAGTCTAGTCTATAGTCTAGTCTATAGTCTAGTCTATAGTCTAGTCTATAGTCTAGTCTATAGTCTAGTCTATAGTCTAGTCTATAGTCTAGTCTATAGTCTAGTCTATAGTCTAGTCTATAGTCTAGTCTATAGTTTAGTCTATAGTCTAGTCTATAGTCTAGTCTATAGTCTAGTCTATAGTCTAGTCTATAGTCTAGTCTATAGTCTAGTCTATAGTCTAGTCTATAGTCTAGTCTATAGTCTAGTCTATAGTGTAGTCTATAATCTAGTCTATAGTCTAGTCTATAGTTTAGTCTATAGACTAGTCTATAGTTTAGTCTATAGTCTAGTCTATAGTCTAGTCTATAGTCTAGTTTATAGTCTAGTCTAAAACTTGATAATAATAACGAATTCTCTTATTTGTTTTTTAAAAAATTCCATTATCTTTTTGTTAAACAATTTCTCTTTTATGAAAGTATTATTTATTTCAAATTTAAACATTTAATTTTTTTAATTAAATACAAATAGAAATGTTTGTTTCTATTAAAATTTTGTTCAAAACTAGTATTTTAAAATGCAAAAACTATGAATATTTTATAAATTAATACAACAAATGTTATAAAAAAAAAACAAGTTAATAACGCTAATAAAATATTCTAAGAATTAACATAAACCAGAAAAAAGAAAAAAAAAAAAAAAATCCCAAAATTTTTGGACAATAAAAAACGAAACTGAAATATTGGGAATAATTATGACGTAGAGCTTGAATATAGAAATCATGACAATTAAAAATGCATCAAATAAATAAATTTGATTTTTTTTTGGATTTTTCCTAAAATATTTATATTCTATATTTAAAAAACCACCACCCAGAACAGGTGTTTGACAGAAAAAAAATAACAATAATTCTACTTAATTAATATTCATTAAAAAATCAGAAAGTTTGCAAAGTTTCTGAAAATACTATTAATGTATTATTTAAACGTTTGTTTAGCTTTAAACATTTTAAAAAGGTAATTAGAATTGACATTTAAATATTGTATGTGATTTTGTTTAACTCTTTGATTAATTTGTTTAAATTTTACGAAAATTTCACCACTTACCTTGGCACTGTAATAAATAATTTATTATGCCATCTTTCTAAGCCCAAGGGCAAATTATTTTCCACTACGTATTCACCCGATTTAATAGCTGCCTTCTCAGCCTCCTCACTGGGCCAATCGAATACCAATTGTTTCCAATGGAATTTTTCTTCTAATTTTGCACGCACCGCCAAAACACCCAAACATAAAAGGGTGGAAATAATTAACAATTTCATGTTTATATATTTTTTTTAAAGAAAAATCACTTAATAATTGTTTATTTTATTGCTTTATTTTCCGTTAATTTCACTTTATTGTTTTTTGTTTATTTATCTTTAAAAAAAATAACAATCACTTGTAAACACTATTATTGGAGTAACGCCAAAATGGTTGTTACTTTCAAGACTGTCTTGTTAATACTAACAATTAGGTTTATTGGTGTAAAGCTTTTTATTTTAAACTAAACCAGCCTTAAAAAAGAAATCTAAGCTTTGTTTAAGCCATATTTAAACAAAATACTAAGGAAAGAGAAACAGAGAGCAAAATCACTGAGTGCTGATTAGATATAGATATACATATTTATTGGTGTTTATAAACATGCTGCAGAAACATTTATGTTGAAGCAACATTTACAACAACAAATCTTTGTGCTTTTTTTTTAAATATGACAATACTATTGCCAAGACTATATGACAAGACTATAGACTAGACTATAGACTAGACTATAGACTAGCCTATATACTAGACTATTGACTAGACTATAGAATAGACTATAGACTAGACTATAGACTAGACTATAGACTGGACTATAGACTAAACTATAGACTAGACTATAGACTGGACTATAGACTAGACTATAGACTAGACTATAGACTACTATAGACTAGACTATGACTAGACTATAGGACTAGACTATAGACTAGACTATAGACTAGACTATAGACTAGACTATAGACTAGACTATAGACTAGACTATAGACTAGACTATAGACTAGACTATAGACTAGACTATACTAGACTAGACTGACTAGACTAGACTATAGACTAGACTATAGACTAGACTATAGACTAGACTATAGACTAGACTATAGACTAGACTATAGACTAGACTATAGACTAGACTATAGACTAGACTATAGACTAGACTATAGACTAGACTATAGACTAGACTATAGACTAGACTATAGACTAGACTATAGACTAGACTATAGACTAGACTATAGACTAGACTATAGACTAGACTATAGACTAGACTATAGACTAGACTATAGACTAGACTATAGACTAGACTATAGACTAGACTATAGACTAGACTATAGACTAGACTATAGACTAGACTATAGACTAGACTATAGACTAGACTATAGACTAGACTATAGACTAGACTATAGACTAGACTATAGACTAGACTATAGACTAGACTATAGACTAGACTATAGACTAGACTATAGACTAGACTATAGACTAGACTATAGACTAGACTATAGACTAGACTATAGACTAGACTATAGACTAGACTATAGACTAGACTATAGACTAGACTATAGACTAGACTATAGACTAGACTATAGACTAGACTATAGACTAGACTATAGACTAGACTATAGACTAGACTATAGACTAGACTATAGACTAGACTATAGACTAGACTATAGACTAGACTATAGACTAGACTATAGACTAGACTATAGACTAGACTATAGACTAGACTATAGACTAGACTATAGACTAGACTATAGACTAGACTATAGACTAGACTATAGACTAGACTATAGACTAGACTATAGACTAGACTATAGACTAGACTATAGACTAGACTATAGACTAGACTATAGACTAGACTATAGACTAGACTATAGACTAGACTATAGACTAGACTATAGACTAGACTATAGACTAGACTATAGACTAGACTATAGACAAGACTATAGACTAGATTATAGACTAGCCTATATACTAGACTATAGACTAGACTACAGACTAGACTATTGACTAGACTATAGAATAGACTATAGACTAGACTATAGACTAGACTATAGACTGGACTATAGACTAAACTATAGACTAGACTATAGACTAGACTATAGACTGGACTATAGACTAGACTATAGACTAGACTATGGACTAGACTATAGACTAGACTATAGACTAGACTATAGACTAGACTATAGACTAGACTATAGACTAGACTATAGACTAGACTATAGACTAGACTATAGACTAGACTATAGACTAGACTATAGACTAGACTATAGACTAGACTATAGACTAGACTATAGACTAGACTATAGACTAGACTATAGACTAGACTATAGACTAGACTATAGACTAGACTATAGGACTAGACTATAGACTAGACTATAGACTAGACTATAGACTAGACTATAGACTAGACTATATGACTAGACTATAGACTAGACTATAGACTAGACTATAGACTAGACTATAGACTAGACTATAGACTAGACTATAGACTAGACTATAGACTAGACTATAGACTAGACTATAGACTAGACTATAGACTAGACTATAGACTAGACTATAGACTAGACTATAGACTAGACTATAGACTAGACTATAGACAAGACTATAGACTAGATTATAGACTAGCCTATATACTAGGACTATAGACTAGACTACAGACTAGACTATGACTAGACTATAGCATAGGACTATAGACTAGACTATAGACTAGACTATAGAGTGGACTATAGACTAAACTATAGACTAGACTATAGACTAGACTATAGACTGGACTATAGACTAGACTATAGACTAGACTATGGACTAGACTATAGACTAGACTATAGACTAGACTATAGACTAGACTATAGACTAGACTATAGACTAGACTATAGACTAGACTATAGACTAGACTAGACTATAGACTAGACTATAGACTAGACTATAGACTAGACTATAGACTAGACTATAGACTAGACTATAGACTAGACTATAGACTAGACTATAGACTAGACTATAGACTAGACTATAGACTAGACTATAGACTAGACTATAGACTAGACTATAGACTAGACTAAAGACTAGACTATAGACTAGACTATAGACTAGACTAGACTATAGACTAGACTATAGACTAGACTATAGACTAGACTAGACTATAGACTAGACTATAGACTAGACTATAGACTAGACTATAGACTAGACTATAGACTAGACTATAGACTAGACTATAGACTAGACTATAGACTAGACTATAGACTAGACTATAGACTAGACTATAGACTAGACTATAGACTAGACTATAGACTTGACCATAGACTAGACTATAGACTTGACCATAGACTAGACTAAAGACTAGACTATAGACTATAGACTAGACTATAAACTAGACTATAGACTAGACTATAGACTAGACTATAGACTTGACCATAGACTATACTATAGACTAGACTATAGACTAGACTATAGACTAGACTATAGACTAGACTAGACTAGACTAGACTAGACTATAGACTAGACTATAGACTAGACTATAGACTAGACTATAAACTAGACTATAAACTAGACTATAAACTAGACTATAGACTAGACTATAAACTAGACTATAGACTAGACTATAAACTAGACTATAGACTAGACTATAGACTAGACTATAGACTAGACTATAGACTAGACTATAGACTAGACTATAGACTAGACTATAGACTAGACTATAGAATAGACTATAGACTAGACTATAGACTAGACTATAGACTGGACTATAGACTAGACTATAGACTAGACTATAGACTAGACTAGACTAGACTATAGACTAGACTAAAGACTAGACTATAGACTAGACTATAGACTAGACTAAAGACTAGACTATAGACTAGGCTATAGACTGGACTATAGACTAGACTATAGACTAGACTATAGACTAGACTATAGACTAGACTATAGACTAGACTATAGACTAGACTATAGACTAGACTATAGACTAGACTATAGACTAGACTATAGACTAGACTATAGACCAGACTATAGACCAGACTATAGACTAGACTAGACTCTAGACTAGACTATAGACTAGACTATAGACTAGACTGTGTAATAGACTATAGACTAGACTATAGACTAGACTATAGACTAGACTATAGACTAGACTATTGACTAGACTATAGACTAGACTATAGACTAGACTATAGACTAGACTATAGACTGGACTATAGACTAGACTATAGACTTGACCATAGACTAGACTATAGACTAGACTATAGACTAGACTATAGACTAGACTATAAACTAGACTATAAACTAGACTATAAACTAGACTATAAACTAGACTATAAACTAGACTATAAACTAGACTATAGACTAGACTATAGACTAGACTATAGACTAGACTATAGACTAGACTATAGACTAGACTATACACGAGATTATAGACTAGACTATAGTCTACACTATATATAGACAAGTCTATACTATAGACTTGAATATATAGATAATTTAGCAACATGTTGCTGTTAAAACATGTTTCATATACAAGCCAAATTTTATATATTTTTCAACAAACAAATTTTCGTTTAGAACACAGTTTAAAAGTTATAGCAATAAACCTTGAGTTATTTATATATATTTTTAATATTTTTTTTATGCAGCACGTGAAAATTTTCAGCTTAAATTTATTTTGTTTTTAATGAAGCGTGTCAATAAATTCTTAATATTTTTATTTTTAAAGTAAGGAAACCGTTTTAAATAAATGTAACTTTTTAATAATGATAAAATCTTAATTTAATAAAACAAAGTATTTGAAAACAACACTTGGCTTTGAAACAAGTAAAATTGAAAATAAAGTCAAAGTTTTAAATGCACAGAAAGAAATTATGAGAAAATGATTAAAAGAAAAGATTTTTGTTAATTAAAGCAACATTATGTGAGCAAATGTTTATAAAGTTTTTGTTTACACTTAGAGAATTTGTGTAGTTAACCAACCCTTTGCAGTAATATTTAACTCTAATTCTTTTAAGTCTTCATTAAATTATTCAATTAATTTTGATAAATAATATATTGAATTTTAATGTAATATTTATTTCAATTTTTCCCCATTTTTAAACCATGTATATGACATTAATTTAATTAAAAATTATATATTAAAAACTAATAAATTAAAATTTTATTGATAAATATGTATATTTAATGCATTTAATAACCTTTTGTTATTTGAATAAAACAAAAACATGCAACATTTATAACTTTAATACATTTTAAATACCAGTTCAATCATTAATTAATATTTTCGCATATTTAAACATTTAAAATCCTTTAATTTAATGTAAATGTACCACACATTTTTGTGTTTTTTTTAAATTAAAATTAAAACACATTTAAAACACACAAAAATTTTAATTATTTATTTATCTGGAGCAAAAAGTTCAATACAAAACGTTTTAAAAGGTCAATTGTAATTAGAACGTCAGAGAGTTAAATTTAAAATTTGATATTTTTAAAGAAAAAATTAAAAACTAAATATTTTTAGAAAATTATATTATATATATTCAACAAATAATAAAATTAATATTAATTATAATAAGTTTAAGGTTACTTGTATACATTTCTTTAATAATCATAATTCTTTTGTACCGTTTTGTGGCTCATCGCCTTAATTGTAAACGTCAGCTGTAAACAAAACAAAAAAAAAAAAAAACGTGTGAAAACATGTATTATTGCTGGCAACAACAATGAACAATCATACAAACTACTATTCACTAAGTACAATTCACTACATATTTACTACAACTGTTCATTGACACGATTGATTGTCATCTGTTAGCGTTTTTTTTTGGTTTTTGTTCAATTTGTTTTATCATTGTCAAATTGTAACATGATAATGAAGATAATATGGCATTAATGATGTTGTCTTTATTGTTTTTTTTTTATATTCTTTTGAATTTTTATAAAGTATATTTTCAAAATATAGTATTAAACTATAAAATGTTGAGTGAACCATAGATGGATTTCCGATGCTAATGAAGAGTATTTTATTTTTGTTATTATTATTGTTGTAGAAATGGATTTAAAATAGTGCACAATGGCTTAGAGATATTTCTTTTTGGAATAACTATAGAATGTAGAAATATAATCCAAGAAATTGTGAAGTCCATAGTTAAGGCCAAAGATTAGTTCATAGTCCAGACTATAGTCGAGTTGATAGTCTAATTTATAGTCTAGTCTGTAGTTCAGATTACAGTCTAGTCTATAGTCCATACTATAGTCTAGAGTAAAGTTCAGACTATAATCAAGTCTAGTAGAACAGATTATAATCTATGCTATAGTCTAGACTATAGCTTAGTTTATAGTTCAGACTATTGTCTAATCTATTATCCAGACTGTAGTCTAGTATACTTTTCAGAATTACAGTCTAATCTATAGTACAGACAGCCTACAGTACAAACTTTGTCTAGTCTTCAGTCCAGACTTAATTCTAGTCTACAGTCTAGACTTAAGTCTAGTCTATAGTCCAGATAATGGTCTAGTCTAATTCAGTATATAATACAGACTAGAGTCCAGCCTGTAGTCTAGTCTAGACTTTAATCTAGTGTATAGTCCAGACTAGAGTGTAGTCTGTAGTCCAGACTGTAGTATAGTGTATAGTCAAGATTATAGTATAGATTAGAGAATTGTCTTTAATCCAATTAATGGTACAGTCCATAATTTAGACAATAGTCTTGTCCAGGCTATAGTCTAGCTTATACTCAAGACAATAGTCTTAGTCTATAGTCCAGACTTTTGTTTAGTCTATAGTCAAGACTATAGTCTAGTCTATAGGTTATACTATAATCTAGTGTACAGTAAAGACTAGACTAAAGACTAGACTTAAGTCTAGACTAACGACTAGACTAATAACTATAATAAAGACTAAACTATAGACTAGTCTTAAATCCAATCAATAGTTCAGTCCATAATTTAGACAACAGTCTTGTTTATAGTCTATACTATAGTCAACACTTTAGTTCAGACTATTATCAAGTCAGTAATCCAGACTTAGTGTAGTATATAGTCTAGCCAATAGTCCAGACTATAGTCCCGACTATAGCCTATTCTATAGACCAGATAATAGTCTATGCTATTGTCCAGATTTTAGCCTAGTCTATAGTCAAGGCTATAGTCCGGTCAACAGTCCAGACTTTACTCTAGTCTTTAGTCTTGATTATAGTTTAATCTGTAGTCCAGACTGTAGTCTAGTGCACAGTCAAGATTATAGTCGAGTTTATTATCGACACTATCATCTAGTCTATAGTCCAGACTATAGTTTAGACTATAGTACAGACAATAGTTTAGTCTATAGTCCAGACTATAGTTTAGTCTATAGTCCAGACTATAGTTTAGTCTATAGTCCAGACTATAGTTTAGTCTATAGTTCAGACTATAGTTTAGTCTATAGTCCAGACTATAGTTTAGTCTATAGTCCAGACTATAGTTTAGTCTATAGTCCAGACTATAGTTTAGTCTATAGTCCAGACTATAGTTTAGTCTATAGTCCAGACTATAGTTTAGTCTATAGTGAAGACTATAGTTTAGTCTATAGTCCAGACTATAGTTTAGTCTATAAACCATACTATAGTTTAGTCTATAGCTCAGACTATAGCTCAGTCTATAGTACAAACTATAGTCTAGTTAGTATTCCAGATTATTGTCTAGTTTATAGTGCGACTATAGTCTAATCTGTAGTTCAGTGTATAATCTAAAATATAGTCTAGTCTATAGCCCAGTGAGTTGTCCTTAGTCAAGATTATAGTATAGTTTATAAACCAGTCTATAGTCCAGACAAAAATCCATTTTATAGTTTAGACTATAGTCCAAATTGAAGGGCTTTGATGGCAAAATGTCTATATCAGTAGTGTGACTAATATATTACGTTTTACATAACGTAACATCATTTAAAGAGTTTTTGTTTTTTCTATACAGTTTTTATACTTTTTTCCCCATTATTACTGGACATGAATAAAATCGGTTTTACCAATTTGTATTTTAAGTGAATAAATGTTATTTTACGCTAGACTTATTTAGTGAATTTTAACTCCCCAAACAAATATAAAAAAAATTTTAAATAATTCATAATAAACAAAAACAAGTTTTTTTTTATCAATTTATTATAAAATATTAATTGTTTGTTATTTTTTTGATGGCGTATTTTTTTATTAGAACGTGCAGCATTTTGCAAACAATTAAATATTTATAACAATAATTTTTAAATCACCCACAAAACAAAACAGAAAAAAAAATGGAAACAAATGAATGACTTTTTGAATGATTTTCATTTCAATGATTCAGTTTTTTAACCCAAATTGTATTTATTTCAAATAAAAATGGAGAAAAATAAAAAAATTTGATATTAAAACAAGAAATTTTTATGTTAATTTCCTGTTTTAATTTTTGTATATAAAACTGACAGTTATTTTTAAACAATAAGTTTATTGTACATTTTTACGGTAATAAAAAAAAGTATTTATTTTATTTGTTAATTAAATAATTTATTTATAATTTGAAATTTATATTAAAAATAAAATTAATTAGTTGTTTTTACAAAAGAGTTTTAGAGATCTTAGGTCTATGAAAATTCTGTATTTAAAATTAATACCATTAGACTGACTGCATTAGAAGTATATAAACAAATATGAAATATAAACCCAAAGAAAAATTGTATTTAAAAAACAATATGACACAATTTAGTAGAAAAACGGAAATTGTCTGTAGAATGTGTCAAATGATGTCTGTTGATATTTCCGGTTTAATATCAATGACAAATTAATATAATAGCAGCAATAACAAGAAACTGAGTGGAAATTTATGATAATTTTTTTTTCAGACAATAAAAATTGAAATTGAAAACAAGTGCAACCAACATTCGGCGAATGAGTATAAACACTTCATTTTGCAATATTTTAACTTTAGGACGTACTTTATTCCAGACTATAGTTCACACTATAGTTTACACTACAATTCATAATATAGTTTAGTCTATAGCCCAGAAAAAAAAGTAAAGTCTATATTCCAAATTATAATTCAAACTATATTTATGCCAACAGTTCAGACTAGATTTCTAACTATTCTATAGTTCGCAGTTTATAGTCCAGACTAAAGTTTAGTCCAGACTATAGTCCAGACTATAGCATAGTCTATAGTCCAGACTATAGTATAGTCTAAAGTCCAGCCTATAGTATAGTCAATAGTCCAGACTATAGCACAGTCTATAGTACAGTCTATAGTCCAGACTATAGTATAGTCTATAGTCCAGACTATAGTATAGTTCATAGTCCAGACTATAGTATAATTCATAGTCCAGACTATAGTATAGTCTATAGTCCAGTCTATAGTATAGTTTACAGTTCAGACTGTAGTATAGTATATAGTCCGGACTCTAGTTCAGACTATAGTATCGTCAATGATCCAGACTATAGTCCAAACTATAGTATAGTCTATAGTCTGGACTATAGTATAGTCTATAGTCCAAACTTTTGTATTGCCTATAGTCCAGACTATACAATATTCCATAGTCGAGACTATAGTATAGTCTATAGTCCATACTGTAGCCTATACTATAGTCCATACTATAGTATAGTCTATAGTCCATACTGTAGCCTATACTATAGTCCATACTATAGTATAGTCTATAGTCCAGACTATAGTATAGTCTATAGTCCAGACTATAGTATAGTCTATAGTCCAGACTATAGTATAGTCTATAGTCCAGACTATAGTATAGTCTATAGTCCAGACTATAGTATAGTCTATAGTCCCGACTATAGTATAGTCTATAGTCCCGACTATAGTATAGTCTATAGTCCAGACTATAGTATAGTCCAGACTATACTATAGCCTATAGTCCAGACTATAGTATAGTCTATAGTCCAGACTATAGTATAGTCTATAGTCCAGACTATAGTATAGTCTATACTCCCGACTATAGTATAGTCTATAGTCCCGACTATAGTATAGTCTATAGTCCCGACTATAGTATAGTCTATAGTCCAGACTATAGTATAGTCTATAGTCCAGACTATAGTATAGTCTATAGTCCAGACTATAGTATAGTCTATAGTCCAGACTATAGTATAGTCTATAGTCCAGACTATAGTATAGTCTATAGTCCAGACTATAGTATAGTCTATAGCCCAGACTATAGTATAGTCTATAATCCAGACTATAGTATAGTCTATAGTCCAGACTGTAGTATAGTCTATAGTCCAGACTATAGTATAGTCCAGACTATACTATAGCCTATAGTCCAGACTATAGTATTTTCTATACTCCAGACTATAGTGTAGTCTATAGTCCAGACTATAGTATAGTCTATAGTCCAGACTATAGTATAGCCTATAGTCCCGACTATGGTATAGCCTATAGTCCAGAGTATAGTATAGTCTATAGTCCAGAGTATAGTCCAGAGTATAGTCTATAGTCCAGACTATAGTATAGTCTATAGTCCAGAATATAGTATAGTCTATAGTCCAGACTATAGTATAGTCTATAATCCAGACAATAGTATAGTCTATAGTCCAGACTATACTATAGTATATAGACCAGACTATACTATAGTCTATAGTCCAGTATATAGAATAGTCTATTGTTCATAATATAGTATAGGCTATAGTGCAGGCTATAGTATTGTCTATAGTCCATACTATAGTATAGTCTGTAGTCCAGACTATAGTATAGTTTACAGTCCAGACTATAGTATAGTGTATAGTTCATACTATGGTATATTTTACAGTCCAGACTAAAGTATAGTCTATAGTCCAGATTATACTATAGTCTATAGTCCAGACTATACTATAGTCCATAGTCCAGACTATACTATAAACCTAAATTGTAATCTAGCCTATAGTTCAGATTATAGTTTGATTTGTAGTTTAAACTCTGATTAAAGCTTAACTTGGATTGTATTGTTACCTACTTTATTTCTTTTGTACAAAAAACTTTCTTTAGATTCACTTTTTTTTCAAGTCCTTCAATTCCCCGGATCTTTGGCTGTGCATTGTAAACAGTCATGTAATAGAATGTTTGTCATATTAAAACTGTTTGGTTTTTGTGCTCATTTTCATATATTACCAAGGCACTCATTTGTTAAAATAGTGACAAGAAACCTCATTCAATGCTAACAACAGCAAACATACACGTACGGTATATAAACGAGGCTAAACGGAACAGTAACTTGTATGAAAATTAAGAAAAGAAAAATACATCAATTTTTCTAGTAAATTTAAGTTTATAATAAAAATATTTATATTCGTTTATAAGTCCCTTTATTTTAAGCTACTTATTAGATAACCCTCGTAATATTATTAACTACTGCCACTAGTTCTATAGTTGTAGTCTGACTACAACATGAATAATAATAATGTAAGCTTGTCAGCCACATCACCATACAATTTAACAAACATAACTGAACCGTACCGAAATACATTGAATACTAGAGGAGAACCCTCGGTACTTACTAACTACTGAATGGAGCACAGTTAAAACACAACAATAGCAACAACAGCAGCAACAGATATGTATGCACGTAGAAGGAGTAAGGAAACTAAGAAGTTTAAGATGTAAAGCGAGAAAGAAGACGAAATAAAAGGAAGTCATTTGTAAAGGAAATAATATTGTATAAGATATCTAGCTATTTATGCTATAATACCAATTACAGTCTTACACACTTTGAAAAACACTAACTAGCAAAAAAAGGTGACTTTTTTGGTACTAAAGAAAAGTACCTTTTGGACCAAAACATAACTAAAAGGCCAAAAGGAGTAAAAGCTTATTATGGTCTCAGTTTTGTAAACAAAAGATATCAAATATTGAAGTTGAACCCTCCCCCCCAAAATTCCCTTTTATCTGGTACTCAAAAAAGTACCTTAGTACCAAATGCAAGTTCTCCAGAGAGTGTAACTCATAATGTAACATGAGCATTAAAATGTATGAAAAGAAAAAAATCTAAGAATAAAAAAATAAAGTATTAGTGTCAAAACTATAATAACAATGACTTAAAGTCACGAATTTTACAATTTCTTATTTTCTTTTTCATTTATCCCTTTTTTTGTTAGTTTAAAATGACAAAAGAAAAATAATGTTTTCCTTAACTAATGTCTTGTAAAGGCAACTAGTAAAATATATATGTATGAAAAAAAAAAAAACGACTGAGAAAAAGAAAAATAATAATAATGAAGTATAATTGTGTAAATATGTTGAAATGATGGTGTAAGGCAAAAAAAAGGACATTTGTTATGAAGATAAATATTGGGTTTTTGAAATAAATTGGAGGTTCGAAAAATTGACATTTAAGAAAATGAAAGTTTAAATTAATTGCAAGGTAATTGGGGTTATAAAAAGACTTAGGATTAATGCTTAAGTGGAACTACATACATATACAAAGACACAAAATTTAAGATAAACTGTGAATATACAAAGGCCCTTGGTTGGAACTTAATTGGGACTATACAAGGTTCTAGTTCAGTTCTAGTTCAGTTCTAGTTCAGTTCTAGTTCAGTTCTAGTTCAGTTCTAGTTCAGTTCTAGTTCAGTTTTAGTTCAGTTCTAGTTCAGTTCTAGTTCAGTTCTAGTTCAGTTCTAGTTCAGTTCTAGTTCAGTTCTAGTTCAGTTCTAGTTCAGTTCTAGTTCAGTTCTAGTTCAGTTCTAGTTCAGTTCTAGTTCAGTTCTAGTTCAGTTCTAGTTCAGTTCTAGTTCAGTTCTAGTTCAGTTCTAGTTCAGTTCTAGTTCAGTTCTAGTTCAGTTCTAGTTCAGTTCTAGTTCAGTTCTAGTTCAGTTCGTTCAGTTCTAGTTCAGTTCTTGTTCAGTTCTAGTTCAGTTCTAGTTCAGTTCTAGTTCAGTTCTAGTTAGTTCTAGTTCAGTTCTAGTTCAGTTCTAGTTCAGTTCTAGTTCAGTTCTAGTTCAGTTCGAGTTCAGTTCTAGTTCAGTTCTAGTTCAGTTCTAGTTCAGTTCTAGTTCAGTTCTAGTTCAGTTCTGGTTCAGTTCTAGTTCAGTTCTAGTTCAGTTCTAGTTCAGTTCTAGTTCAGTTCTAGTTCAGTTCTAGTTCAGTTCTAGTTCAGTTCTAGTTCAGTTCTAGTTCAGTTCTAGTTCAGTTCTAGTTCAGTTCTAGTTCAGTTCTAGTTCAGTTCTAGTTCAGTTCTAGTTCAGTTCTAGTTCAGTTCTAGTTCAGTTCTAGTTCAGTTCTAGTTCAGTTCTAGTTCAGTTCTAGTTCAGTTCTAGTTCAGAGTTCAGTTCTAGTTCAGTTCTAGTTCAGTTCTAGTTCAGTTCTAGTTCAGTTCTAGTTCAGTTCTAGTTCAGTTCTAGTTCAGTTCTAGTTCAGTTCTAGTTCAGTTCTAGTTCAGTTCTAGTTCAGTTCTAGTTCAGTTCTAGTTCAGTTCTAGTTCAGTTCTAGTTCAGTTCTAGTTCAGTTCTAGTTCAGTTCTAGTTCAGTTCTAGTTCAGTTCTAGTTCAGTTCTAGTTCAGTTCTAGTTCAGTTCTAGTTCAGTTCTAGTTCAGTTCTAGTTCAGTTCTAGTTCAGTTCTAGTTCAGTTCTAGTTCAGTTCTAGTTCAGTTCTAGTTCAGTTCTAGTTCAGTTCTAGTTCAGTTCTAGTTCAGTTCTAGTTCAGTTCTAGTTCAGTTCTAGTTCAGTTCTAGTTCAGTTCTAGTTCAGTTCTAGTTCAGTTCTAGTTCAGTTCTAGTTCAGTTCTAGTTTTCAGTTCTAGTTCAGTTCTAGTTCAGTTCTAGTTCAGTTCTAGTTCAGTTTAGTTCAGTAGTTCAGTTCTACTTCAGTTCTAGTTCAGTTCTAGTTCAGTTCTAGTTCAGTTCTAGTTCAGTTCTAGTTCAGTTCTAGTTCAGTTCTAGTTCAGTTCTAGTTCAGTTCTAGTTCAGTTCTAGTTCAGTTTAGTTCAGTTCTAGTTCAGTTCTAGTTCAGTTCTAGTTCA
Source organism: Lucilia sericata (assembly GCF_015586225.1). NCBI lineage: Eukaryota > Metazoa > Arthropoda > Insecta > Diptera > Calliphoridae > Lucilia > Lucilia sericata. The sequence goes on along the minus strand of NW_023997237.1, from coordinate 2,875 downwards.
GTTCTAGTTCAGTTCTAGTTCAGTTCTAGTTAGTTCAGTTCTAGTTCAGTTCTAGTTCAGTTCTAGTTCAGTTCTAGTTCAGTTCTAGTTCAGTTCTAGTTCAGTTCTAGTTCAGTTCTAGTTCAGTTCTAGTTCAGTTCTAGTTCAGTTCTAGTTCAGTTCTATTTCATTTCTAGTTCAGTTCAGTTCAGTTAAATATTAATTCCCTTTATGAAGATCTAACTACTGACTAAAAATTTGGACTACATTTAAAGTTAAACTTTGACTACATGAGTTCCAATTTGTGACACACCTAGAACATGAAAGAAAATCTTTCCACAATTCCGATAGCAACTGTATTCCTATTGCAGTTACATGATATTTTGAATAAATATGAATATTAATAGATACCCTGACACATACACACACTCCCAAACAATCAATAAAACAGTGAATATCCTATGACTATATATAAGGATTATTATTTCGTTTAAAATGTATGGAAATGTTATTAGACACATCATCATTATTTAAATATACACATTCACATTTAAACAACATGTTGTAGGGTTTTATTGTTAAATATAATTTTCTAGATGAATTTACACGAGCAGCTACAAATATGTATGAGTATTTGATTACATTGGTTTATGTAGATTTGTATGCATGTACATATGTACATGTACATATGTATGAAAGAGAGTAATGCTAATTGCATTAAATAAACCAAACACATGGGTCTTTAACTCTTAACAACAAGCATTTAATCAACAAAACCACAAAAGACATGCAATATTACACATGCAAATACATTTACACACACATACATATATGTACATATTTATATAAACAAGGACACATATAAAACTACTACGAAACTTTTATACTTTCTCCCCACAACCACCCACTCATACGCTCTTATATGCATGAGTGTGTAAGTAAATAACAACTACATAAAAACATAACTACAACATACATATATAAATACTGGTCATTTATGTATGTGGCAGGACTCTCTCTCCCCTCATAACTAACTCTCTTTCCTTTTTGTGATTCGTCTATTTGCTTGCAACATTTTTTCTCCCCTTCCCGTATTTACATTTTCATACTTTCAATACTACTCTTTGAAATTCATGTGTCCGAATGTTTGTGTATATTAGTATATGTTTACACTTTATAAATCAATTGGCATTATTAATTGTTTATTTTATCATTCATTAATTTATATACAAATCTTTCATTGAGGCATTTTAAAATTTCATCAAAAAGCCCCAAATAATGCTTTATTAAAGGGTAAAACTTAATTATCATGTGGTTAAATCAACTATTTAACTTTGTGTTTTTTATATTTAATAATTTTTTAATAAAAAAACAAATACAAACAAATATTGTAGTTAACAATTTAAAGGGGTTTTTTACTATTAAAAGGTAATAATGTGATACAAATACTTTTGTTATTAATAATTTTTAAAAATGTTTATGCATTTCTTAATTAAGGATTATCCCTTTTATAAAGCATATTTTAAGGGATTTTAGTTTTCTAAGAAAAAATTTAAAAGAAAATATTCATGAATATTTTAACATTACATAAAAACTCTTATTAATAAAATAAAGGTTGCAAATGTGTTAAATCAAATTAATAATTGTCTAGTCTATAGTCTAGTCTATAGTCTAGTCTATAGTCTAGTCTATAGTCTAGTCTATAGTCTAGTCTATAGTCTAGTCTATAGTCTAGTCTATAGTCTAGTATAGTCTAGTCTATAGTCTAGTCTATAGTCTAGTCTATAGTCTAGTCTATAGTCTAGTCTATAGTCTAGTCTATAGTCTAGTCTATAGTCTAGTCTATAGTCTAGTCTATAGTCTAGTCTATAGTCTAGTCTAGTAGTCTAGTCTATAGTCTAGTCTATAGTCTAGTCTAGTCTAGTCTATAGTCTAGTCTATAGTCTAGTCTATAGTCTAGTCTATAGTCTAGTCTATAGTCTAGTCTATAGTCTAGTCTATAGTCTAGTCTAGTCTATAGTCTAGTCTAGTCTAGTCTATAGTCTAGTCTAGTCTATAGTCTAGTCTAGTCTATAGTCTAGTCTATAGTCTAGTCTAGTCTAGTCTAGTCTAGTCTATAGTCTAGTATAGTCTATAGTCTAGTCTAGTCTATAGTCTAGTCTATAGTCTAGTCTATAGTCTAGTCTATAGTCTAGTCTATAGTCTAGTCTATAGTCTAGTCTATAGTCTAGTCTATAGTCTAGTCTATAGTCTAGTCTATAGTCTAGTCTATAGTCTAGTCTATAGTCTAGTCTATAGTCTAGTCTATAGTCTAGTCTATAGTCTAGTCTATAGTCTAGTCTATAGTCTAGTCTATAGTCTAGTCTATAGTCTAGTCTATAGTCTAGTCTATAGTCTAGTCTATAGTCTAGTCTATAGTCTAGTCTATAGTCTAGTCTATAGTCTAGTCTATAGTCTAGTCTATAGTCTAGTCTATAGTCTAGTCTATAGTCTAGTCTATAGTCTAGTCTATAGTCTAGTCTATAGTCTAGTCTATAGTCTAGTCTATAGTCTAGTCTATAGTCTAGTCTATAGTCTAGTCTATAGTCTAGTCTATAGTCTAGTCTAGTCTCTTTCTATAGTCTAGTCTATAGTCTAGTCTATAGTCTAGTCTATAGTCTAGTCTATAGTCTAGTCTATAGTCTATTCTATAGTCTAGTCTATAGTCTAGTCTATAGTCTAGTCTATAGTCTAGTCTATAGTCTAGTCTAGTATTCTATAGTCTAGTCTATAGTCTAGTCTATAGTCTAGTCTATAGTCTAGTCTATAGTCTAGTCTATAGTCTAGTCTATAGTCTAGTCTATAGTCTAGTCTATAGTCTAGTCTATAGTCTAGTCTATAGTCTAGTCTATAGTCT
>NW_023997236.1:0-24744 GCF_015586225.1 Lucilia sericata | reverse complement strand
ACCTTTTAGTTTCAAAACTATAATTCATATATTTATTCCTTCAAACATTTTCATAATATTTCTTTATCACTACTTTTTACTTGTTCTGCTGTAAGTTAAGTTTCTGTTTCTTCTAAGTTATAATATAATGCTTGTGGGAATTTGATTTTTGTATTGGAATGCAAAAATGCTCTACATACAAAGATTTTTATACTTACACATCAAATATAAAATATTTTAAAATTTTTTTTTTAGATGTAAATTGTTGTTTTTTTATAAATATCATTAAATATATAAATGACATACAAATTTAACACGGTGACTGGTGTTGGAATGTAAATGGGAATTCATAATACATGCATATTTGAAGTGATTTTTTTCATATATAGAAAAAAACAAGAGGGGAAGAAAAATGTTTGGTTTTTACATTGTTGTTAGTTTAAAATAAATATTTTATGATATAATTTAAAATAATACATTTTTGAGATTTAATATTAAACAAAAAGTTTTTGCTGAAAATAATGTTAACAATTATGGATTTAAATTGGCAAGAAGTAAACGAGGCAGCCACAAACTAAAAATAAAATAATAAAAATAAGTGTTATTGAATTAAATTTGTATATTTTAGTTAATTAAAATACCTAACAAAGTGCAGGTTTACTATGCCAAAAAGTCCATTACAGTATGGTTCCAACATGCCGGCAATTAAGTTTGAGGCCACTATAACACCTAAACGACCCAATGTTAAGCCCAAACTAACGGCTTTACCTCTATAAATAGGAAATAAAATCATCAATAAGATACAACCTAAAACTGAAAGAACTGAACTAGAACTGAACTAGAACTGAACTAGAACTGAACTAGAACTGAACTAGAACTGAACTAGAACTGAACTAGAACTGAACTAGAACTGAACTAGAACTGAACTAGAACTGAACTAGAACTGAACTAGAACTGAACTAGAACTGAACTAGAACTGAACTAGAACTGAACTAGAACTGAACTAGAACTGAACTAGAACTGAACTAGAACTGAACTAGAACTGAACTAGAACTGAACTAGAACTGAACTAGAACTGAACTAGAACTGAACTAGAACTGAACTAGAACTGAACTAGAACTGAACTAGAACTGAACTAGAACTGAACTAGAACTGAAACTAGAACTGAACTAGAACTGAACTAGAACTGAACTAGAACTGAACTAGAACTGAACTAGAACTGAACTAGAACTGAACTAGAACTGAACTAGAACTGAACTAGAACTGAACTAGAACTGAACTAGAACTGAACTAGAACTGAACTAGAACTGAACTAGAACTGAACTAGAACTGAACTAGAACTGAACTGAACTAGACTGAACTAGAACTAGAACGATAACTGAACTAGAACTGAACTAACTGAACTAGAACTGAACTAGAACTGAACTAGAACTGAACTAGAACTGAACTAGAACTGAACTAGAACTGAACTAGAACTGAACTAGAACTGAACTAGAACTGAACTAGAACTGAACTAGAACTGAACTAGAACTGAACTAGAACTGAACTAGAACTGAACTAGAACTGAACTAGAACTGAACTAGAACTGAACTAGAACTGAACTAGAACTGAACTAGAACTGAACTAGAACTGAACTAGAACTGAACTAGAACTGAACTAAACTGAACTAGAACTGAACTAGAACTGAACTAGAACTGAACTAGAACTGAACTAGAACTGAACTAGAACTGAACTAGAACTGAACTAGAACTGAACTAGAATGAACTAGAACTGAACTAGAACTGAACTAGAAACTAGAACTGAACTAGAACTGAACTAGAACTGAACTAGAACTGAACTAGAACTGAACTAGAACTGAACTAGAACTGAACTAGAACTGAACTAGAACTGAACTAGAACTGAACTAGAACTGAACTAGAACTGAACTAGAACTGAACTAGAACTGAACTAGAACTGAACTAGAACTGAACTAGAACTGAACTAGAACTGAACTAGAACTGAACTAGAACTGAACTAGAACTGAACTAGAACTGAACTAGAACTGAACTAGAACTGAACTAGAACTGAACTAGAACTGAACTAGAACTGAACTAGAACTGAACTAGAACTGAACTAGAACTGAACTAGAACTGATCTAGATCTGAACTAGAACTGAACTAGAACTGAACTAGAACTGAACTAGAACTGAACTAGAACTGAACTAGAACTGAACTAGAACTGAACTAGAACTGAACTAGAACTGAACTAGAACTGAACTAGAACTGAACTAGAACTGAACTAGAACTGAACTAGAACTGAACTAGAACTGAACTAGAACTGAACTAGAACTGAACTAGAACTGAACTAGAACTGAACTAAACTGAACTAGAACTGAACTAGAACTGAACTAGAACTGAACTAGAACTGAACTAGAACTGAACTAGAACTGAACTAGAACTGAACTAGAACTGAACTAGAACTGAACTAGAACTGAACTAGAACTGAACTAGAACTGAACTAGAACTGAACTAGAACTGAACTAGAACTGAACTAGAACTGAACTAGAACTGAACTAGAACTGAACTAGAACTGAACTAGAACTGAACTAGAACCGAACTAGAACTGAACAAGAACTGAACTAGAACTGAACTAGAACTGAACTAGAACTGAACTAGAACTGAACTAGAACTGAACTAGAACTGAACTAGAACTGAACTAGAACTGAACTAGAACTGAACTAGAACTGAACTAGAACTGAACTAGAACTGAACTTGAACTGAACTAGAACTGAACTAGAACTGAACTAAAACTGAACTAGAACTGAAATAGGATTGAACGTAACTAGAATTACACAAAATATTCAATGATTTCTGATTGTACTTCTCACCTCAAATGGGTTGGTACTAAATCCACCATAGCTCCACACATAATGGAAATCGACAAGCCCGGCAATAAAATATACAAACAAACAATACCAAAACTCCGGTAGTACTAGTCACCACATGCAATAGAATACCGCAAAAAGCTCCCACAGCTAAGGAAGCGATTAAGACATTTTTTCTACCCAAGGGGTTCAGCAAAGCACCTTGTATGGAAAATCCTACCAGAAAAGCAAAACCCATGATAATGTTATCGATATAGGTTTTGTGGAAATAGTATCATCACAAAGCTGAAAGGAAAACGTAAAAATTAAAGCTTATCTTTTACATATGACATGTTAAGCTTCCCCCCGATGTCATGCCCTCTAGAGAAGTACCATTAAGACGTTCCCTACTATAAGACTCATCTAGAATTTCACATACCGTAGCACTCTTGCCCGATTGCAGGCCTCCGGCGGAACGATTTACTATTTCTGGAAACCAGATTTGCATGCCATTCGAGGCAAACATCATGCCGAATAAGGCCAATACGGCCAAAGTAACATTTAAGCCATGAGGTTTATAAAACAGGGGTACTGTAGATTTCCAGATATTAGTAATAATGGAACAACCGCGACCCATGGTTAACAAATCAGCATCCGCCAATTCCTCGGGCTTAAGAGAGATACTGGAGCTTTTAAGCACTGAAACCAAATCTAAACCTTTATTATATTGTGATATCCAATTTAAAGCCTTTAAAGCTTCCTTCTCTTTTTCATGGGCCAGCAATAGTTTTGGACTCTCAGGAAAGGAAAGTAATAGCAAACCACCTATTAAACCAGGCAATAAACTAAACAATATAATCAAACGCCAAGGTTTGAAACAAATGTATCAGTTATGCCAAATGACCAGTCCGAAGAAAGCACCAACCATGAAATGGCTAAAAAAAAATACCGAACAAAAAAAACACACACTATAAAAGTTTAAACATAAAAACATTTTACATTTAAAAAGTTTGCCACAAAAAAAATGAGCATATTACTTACCTGGCACATAAATGGCCGTTATGCTTACAAACATGGTCGAATAATTTATGACTACAGCACGATATTTAACGGTATTAAACTCACTAAGGTATGGATATAAGACGCCCGATATGCCACCCAAACTGTGTAATTTGTAAGCAAAAGATAATGTGTGTGTGTGTGGTTAGAATATTGCAATTTGAAAATATATAAAAAATTATAAAATATTAGATAGAAAAAGTTTTATTTTTTTTAGCTGTAATGTTTTTCATTTTTCTAATATTTTACCTGATACCCATAATAAGATTTATGAAATTAAATAGCCATATGTTGGTAACGAACATAGTTATAAATTGCAAAACAATTGTAACGAATGTGGACCATATTAAAACGGTATGTCTGCCCCAAACATCACTAATATAGCCCCAAATGTAGGTGGATAAAACAATACCTATAATTAGACATCATAAATAATATATTACGTAATATGGTGAGGGTAATTAGAGAATAGTGAAGTTGTTGCAAAATTTAAGGAAAATATTGCAAAAAAAAATTTAAGAAAAAAATTTCAACAGGTTGTATAAACTGTTGGAAATAGTTAATAATGTTTCTCAAACAAATAGATAAACTCAGTTCTCTGTATGTTTTACTTCTGCTAGTTATGCTCTAGTTCTGTTTTAGTTCTGTTCTAGTTCTGTTCTAGTTCTGTTCTAGTTCTGTTCGTTATTTAAAGAGAGAAACTATTATCAATTTAAGGAGATTTTTTGAAAAACTTAAAACTAATAGTAAATATTTTAACAATTCAAAAGTTTTCAAAATTTGTAAAAATTCTATTCTGTTCCAGTTCTGTTCTAGTTCTGTTCTAGTTCTGTTCTAGTTCTGTTCTAGTTCTGTTCTAGTTCTGTTCTAGTTCTGTTCTAGTTCTGTTCTAGTTCTGTTCTAGTTCTGTTCTAGTTCTGTTCTAGTTCTGTTCTAGTTCTGTTCTAGTTCTGTTCTAGTTCTGTTCTAGTTCTGTAGTGTTCTGTTCTAGTTCTGTTCTAGTTCTGTTCTAGTTCTGTTCTAGTTCTGTTCTAGTTCTGTTCTAGTTCTGTTCTAGTTCTGTTCTAGTTCTTCTAGTTCTGTTCTAGTTCTGTTCTAGTTCTGTTCTAGTTCTGTTCTAGTTCTGTTCTAGTTCTGTTCTAGTTCTGTTCTAGTTCTGTTCTAGTTCTGTTCTAGTTCTGTTCTAGTTCTGTTCTAGTTCTGTTCTAGTTCTGTTCTAGTTCTGTTCTAGTTCTGTTCTAGTTCTGTTCTAGTTCTGTTCTAGTTCTGTTCTAGTTCTGTTCTAGTTCTGTTCTAGTTCTGTTCTAGTTCTGTTCTAGTTCTGTTCTAGTTCTGTTCTAGTTCTGTTCTAGTTCTGTTCTAGTTCTGTTCTAGTTCTGTTCTAGTTCTGTTCTAGTTCTGTTCTAGTCTGTTCTAGTTCTGTTCTAGTTCTGTTCTGGTTCTGTTCTAGTTCTGTTCTAGTTCTGCTCTAGTTCTGTTCTAGTTCTGTTCTAGTTCGGTTCTAGTGTTCTAGTTGTTCTAGTTCTGTTCTAGTTCTGTTCTAGTTCTGTTCTAGTTCTGTTCTAGTTCTGTTCTAGTTCTGTTCTAGTTCTGTTCTAGTTCTGTTCTAGTTCTGTTCTAGTTCTGTTCTAGTTCTGTTCTAGTTCTGTTCTAGTTCTGTTCTAGTTCTGTTCTAGTTCTGTTCTGGTTCTGTTCTAGTGTTCTAGTTCTGCACTAGTTCTGTTCTAGTTCTGTTCTAGTTCTGTTCTAGTTCTGTTCTAGTTCTGTTCTATTCTAGTTCTAGTTCAGTTCTAGTTCAGTTCTAGTTCAGTTCTAGTTCAGTTCTAGTTCAGTTCTAGTTCAGTTCTAGTTCAGTTCTAGTTCAGTTCTAGTTCTAGTTCAGTTCTAGTTCAGTTCTAGTTCAGTTCTAGTTCAGTTCTAGTTCAGTTCTAGTTCAGTTCTAGTTCAGTTCTAGTTCAGTTCTAGTTCAGTTCTAGTTCAGTTCTAGTTCAGTTCTAGTTCAGTTCTAGTTCAGTTCTAGTTCAGTTCTAGTTCAGTTCTAGTTCAGTTCTAGTTCAGTTCTAGTTCAGTTCTAGTTCAGTTCTAGTTCAGTTCTAGTTCAGTTCTAGTTCAGTTCTAGTTCAGTTCTAGTTCAGTTCTAGTTCAGTTCTAGTTCAGTTCTAGTTCAGTTCTAGTTCAGTTCTAGTTCAGTTCTAGTTCAGTTCTAGTTCAGTTCTAGTTCAGTTCTAGTTCAGTTCTAGTTCAGTTCTAGTTCAGTTCTAGTTCAGTTCTAGTTCAGTTCTAGTTCAGTTCTAGTTCAGTTCTAGTTCAGTTCTAGTTCAGTTCTAGTTCAGTTCTAGTTCAGTTCTAGTTCAGTTCTAGTTCAGTTCTAGTTCAGTTCTAGTTCAGTTCTAGTTCAGTTCTAGTTCAGTTCTAGTTCAGTTCTAGTTCAGTTCTAGTTCAGTTCTAGTTCAGTTCTAGTTCAGTTCTAGTTCAGTTCTAGGTTCAGTTCTAGTTCATTAGTCAGTTCTAGTTCTAGTTCTGTTCTAGTTCTGTTCTAGTTCTGTTCTAGTTCTGTTCTAGTTCTGTTCTAGTTCTGTTCTAGTTCTGTTCTAGTCTGTTCTAGTTTTGTTCTAGTTCTGTTCTAGTTCTGTTCTAGTTCTGTTCTAGTTCTGTTCTAGTTCTGTTCTAGTTCTGTTCTAGTTTGTTCTAGTTCTGTTCTAGTTCTAGTTCTGTCTAGTTCTGTTCTATTTCTGTTCTAGTTCTGTTCTAGTTCTGTTCTAGTTCTGTTCTAGTTCTGTTCTAGTTCTGTTCTAGTTCTGTTCTAGTTCTGTTCTAGTTCTGTTCTAGTTTCTGTTCTAGTTCTGTTCTAGTTCTGTTCTAGTTCTGTTCTAGTTCTGTTCTAGTTCTGTTCTAGTTCTGTTCTAGTTCTGTTCTAGTTCTGTTCTAGTTCTGTTCTAGTTCTGTTCTAGTTCTGTTCTAGTTCTGTTTAGTTCTGTTCTAGTTCTGTTCTAGTTCTGTTCTAGTTCTAGTTCTAGTTCTGTTCTGTTCTAGTTCTGTTCTAGTTCTAGTTCTGTTCTAGTTCTGTTCTAGTTCTGTTCTAGTTCTGTTCTAGTTCTGTTCTGTTCTGTTCTAGTTCTGTTCTAGTTCTGTTCTAGTTCTGTTCTAGTTCTGTTCTAGTTCTGTTCTAGTTGTTCTAGTTCTGTTCTAGTTCTGTTCTAGTTCTGTTCTAGTTCTGTTCTAGTTCTGTTCTAGTTCTGTTCTAGTTCTGTTCTAGTTCTGTTCTAGTTCTGTTCTAGTTCTGTTCTAGTTCTGTTCTAGTTCTGTTCTAGTTCTGTTCTAGTTCTGTTCTAGTTCTGTTCTAGTTCTGTTCTAGTTCTGTTCTAGTTCTGTTCTAGTTCTGTTCTAGTTCTGTTCTAGTTCTGTTCTAGTTCTGTTCTAGTTCTGTTCTAGTTCTGTTCTAGTTCTGTTCTAGTTCTGTTCTAGTTCTGTTCTAGTTCTGTTCTAGTTCTAGTTCTGTTCTAGTTCTGTTCTAGTTCAGTTCTAGTTCAGTTCTAGTTCAGTTCTAGTTCTGTTCTAGTTATGTTCTAGTTATGTTCTAGTTCTGTTCTAGTTCTGTTCTACTTCTGTTCTACTTCTGTTCTAGTTCTGTTCTAGTTCTGTTCTAGTTCTGTTCTAGTTCTGTTCTAGTTCTGTTCTAGTTCTGTTCTAGTTCTGTTCTAGTTCTGTTCTAGTTCTGTTCTAGTTCTGTTCTAGTTCTGTTCTAGTTCTGTTCTAGTTCTGTTCTAGTTCTGTTCTAGTTCTGTTCTAGTTCTGTTCTAGTTCTGTTCTAGTTCTGTTCTAGTTCTGTTCTAGTTCTGTTCTAGTTCTGTTCTAGTTCTGTTCTAGTTCTGTTCTAGTTCTGTTCTAGTTCTGTTCTAGTTCTGTTCTAGTTCTGTTCTAGTTCTGTTCTAGTTCTGTTCTAGTTCTGTTCTAGTTCTGTTCTAGTTCTGTTCTAGTTCTGTTCTAGTTCTGTTCTAGTTCTGTTCTAGTTCTGTTCTAGTTCTGTTCTAGTTCTGTTCTAGTTCTGTTCTAGTTCTGTTCTAGTTCTGTTCTAGTTCTGTTCTAGTTCTGCTCTAGTTCTGTTCTAGTTCTGTTCTAGTTCTGTTCTAGTTCTGTTCTAGTTCTGTTCTGTTCTGTTCTGTTCTGTTCTGTTCTGTTCTAGTTCGTTTTAGTTGTGTCCTGGTTCTATTCAGTTATGTGTTGGCTCTGTTATAGGTATGTTCTAGTTCTATTTTAGTTCATTTCAGTTTAGGTTTAATAAATATAGTTTGCTTAAGTTGTTAATCTTATTTAAAACGTTTAAAATTTTTTATTGCTAAGCTAGTTGGCAGTCGAACAAAATTTAATTTATTACTTCCTTTTTAAGTAATAAAATTTAAAATAATTTACATAAACTCTTAAAGCACTTGTTCTTACCTGTCACACATGCTGCCATCATAACACCTTTTTCACTCTGAGACATATCGAATTCACACTGGGAAGATATAGCAATAATGCCCACCGATAACTGAGCCGCCATAGAGGTCATGGTCAACAAGCCACTGATTAATAACAAAATCCATTGCGTTTTACCAAAACCTATCGTAAAATTTGTTTTTGTTAAATAGTAAATATAGTATAAAATGTTTAAACAAAAGACTCACCTAAAAGGTTTAAAATCTCCTCATAATCCCATATATTACTAACAGCACCTGCCTCAAGTTTTTGCTGCAAATCTCCCGATCCACCCTCAACAACTTCATCACCACCACCAGCAACAACAACAGCTTGCTGTAAGCCTCTCTGCTACTAGCGGATCGTGATTGTTGATCATCAGAAAACTGCATAACTTTTGCGCGCTGTGTTCTTTTTTAGCCGCGATGTAGTATTGTTAAATATTTATTGTTTATAATAAATAAATTCCATTGTAATGTCTACTTATATTTATACTTTTTTTAATCTTAGAGTCTGATTTAAATTAAACTATTACTCAGCTTTAGAATAATTAATAAAGAAAACAAAATACTTGATCGATCAAACACATGTTGTGTGACCACTTTAAAACTGTCGCTTGCAGCAGCCGGTTTATGACGTACAGTGAGTGTGAGTGAGTGTTTGCTTGCAATCATGGCTTAAACAAGCGCTATTGTTAACAACTCTGTGTGGCGGTATTATTGTAGTGTGTTAGTTGTTGTTAGCACAGTTGTTGTTATTGACGTTTTTTTGTTTTGTTTATTTGGAAACATACTGACTGGGGGCATTGTTTTGTTTAACATTTTGGGTGTTGTATACAATATTAAACTGGTTTAAAAAGATGTTTGCATATCTATTAGTCTAACTTTTACGCTCTTTTAACATGACTACCACAAATTTTAATTTTATCGTTTTAGTTATTATAATATAGAAATAATAATGTATTATTGTCATTATCTTTAACAGTTGAATGACTTAAAACTGGTGCATAGTCCAGTAATTTAAGTCGCAAAATGTGTGTGTTATTCGAACCAATTAGTATTTTGTTGTTTAACAAAAAATTTATTACTTTTATCAAATAATTTTTTTTTTTTGTCTTTTTATAAAAAAATATTTTGGGGGATTTCATTTTTCCCCCAAAATTTCAAGATAATTTAATTTCTAAATCAAATGTAGATGGGAATTTTTACCTCTTCTTTGACTAACATATAAATTGTTAAAAGTCGAAAAATAAAATTAATTTCATTGTTAAGCTTGAATGAAACAGATTCATAAAAATTTCAAATAAACAAGAAATTTGATTACATTAAAGTAACAGAACATGTTAAAAATGGTTAAATTAAAAAAAAAGATTATTCAGAATTCCCGAAATTTATAGAAAAATTTTCAAAACATTCGTTATTTAAAGAGAGAAACTATTATCAATTTAAGGAGATTTTTAGAAAAACTTAAAACTAATAGTAAATATTTTAACAATTCAAAAGTTTTCAAAATTTGTAAAAATTCTATTCTGTTCTGTTCCAGTTCTGTTCTAGTTCTGTTCTAGTTCTGTTCTAGTTCTGTTCTAGTTCTGTTCTAGTTCTGTTCTAGTTCTGTTCTAGTTCTGTTCTAGTTCTGTTCTAGTTCTGTTCTAGTTCTGTTCTAGTTCTGTTCTAGTTCTGTTCTAGTTCTGTTCTAGTTCTGTTCTAGTTCTGTTCTAGTTCTGTTCTAGTTCTGTTCTAGTTCTGTTCTAGTTCTGTTCTAGTTCTTAGTTCTGTTCTAGTTCTGTTCTAGTTCTGTTCTAGTTCTGTTCTAGTTCTGTTCTAGTTCGTTCTAGTTCTGTTCTAGTTCTGTTCTAGTTCTGTTCTAGTTCTGTTCTAGTTCTGTTCTAGTTCTGTCTAGTTCTGTTCTAGTTCTGTTCTAGTACTGTTCTAGTTCTGTTCTAGTTCTGTTCTAGTTCTAGTTCTGTTCTGTTCTAGTTCTGTTCTAGTTCTGTTCTAGTTCTGTTCTAGTTCTGTTCTAGTTCTGTTCTAGTTCTGTTCTAGTTCTGTTCTAGTTCTGTTCTAGTTCGTTCTAGTTCTGTTCTAGTTCTGTTCTAGTTCTGTTCTAGTTCTGTTCTAGTTCTGTTCTAGTTGTCTAGTTCTGTTCTAGTTCTGTTCTAGTTCTGTTCTGTTCTGTTCTAGTTCTGTTCTAGTTCTGTTCTAGTTCTGTTCTAGTTCTGTTCTAGTTCTGTTCTAGTTCTGTTCTAGTTCTGTTCTAGTTCTGTTCTAGTTCTGTTCTAGTTCTGTTCTAGTTCTGTTCTAGTTCTGTTCTAGTTCTGTTCTAGTTCAGTTCTAGTTCTGTTCTAGTTCTGTTCTAGTTCTGTTCTGGTTCTGTTCTAGTTCTGTTCTAGTTCTGCTCTAGTTCTGTTCTAGTTCTGTTCTAGTTCTGTTCTGTTCTAGTTCTGTTCTAGTTCTGTTCTAGTTCTATTCTAGTTCTAGTTCAGTTCTAGTTCAGTTCTAGTTCAGTTCTAGTTCAGTTCTAGTTCAGTTCTAGTTCAGTTCTAGTTCAGTTCTAGTTCAGTTCTAGTTCAGTTCTAGTTCAGTTCTAGTTCAGTTCTAGTTCAGTTCTAGTTCAGTTCTAGTTCAGTTCTAGTTCAGTTCTAGTTCAGTTCTAGTTCAGTTCTAGTTCAGTTCTAGTTCAGTTCTAGTTCAGTTCTAGTTCAGTTCTAGTTCAGTTCTAGTTCAGTTCTAGTTCAGTTCTAGTTCAGTTCTAGTTCAGTTCTAATTCAGTTCTAGTTCGGTTCTAGTTCAGTTCAGTTCTAGTTCAGTTCTAGTTCAGTTCTAGTTCAGTTCTAGTTCAGTTCTAGTTCAGTTCTAGTTCAGTTCTAGTTCAGTTCTAGTTCAGTTCTAGTTCAGTTCTAGTTCAGTTCTAGTTCAGTCTAGTTCAGTTCTAGTTCAGTTCTAGTTCAGTTCTAGTTCAGTTCTAGTTCAGTTCTAGTTCAGTTCTAATTCAGTTCTAGTTCAGTTCTAGTTTAGTTCTAGTTCAGTTCCAGTTCAGTTCTAGTTCAGTTCTAGATCAGTTCTAGTTCTGTTCTAGATCAGTTCTTGTTCTGTTCTAGTTTAGTTCTAATGGAAAATAGAGTTTTAAATTCAATTTGTGAATTAAAAATTTTTGTAATAATCTAAATTTTATCGGACATGTTCGAAAAACTCGACATTTACGAACAACTACATATGTAAAAGAATAAAAAATTTTGCTTTTATAGAAGGTTTTCTTAAACTTTTTTTACTTGTTGATAATACTAGATTTAAAATAATTAAAATAGGTTAATGATTTCTAATAAGTTTGAGTTTTCAAAAGTTGTTAGCTAAAGTTGCATAGTCGTTTAATCACATCTCATAATATAAGTTCACATTAGGAAATCACTTATACAGTTCTCCGATTTGTTTAATGGATTTAACTTTACTTTAATTTTATAATGTTATAACATTTACTTTAATTTTATAATGTTATAACATTTACTTTAATTTTATAATGTTATAACATTTTCAAAATTAGAAACATTAATTTTCAAAAAATATTTCTGAATGAAAATTTCAATATTGTAACATTACCTTAAGTAGGTCACACTTAAACCAATAACATCATCTTCAAAACAAAAGAACAGATATTTAACTAACTTAAGTACTACACTATTTCGTGAAATATCTGTTTTTCACTCTAAGAACTTCTTGTTGATTTACTTACACATTGTCTTATTTGTACAATTGGTCTCTACTATTTTACAGCATTTTAAAACATCTTTAATTTTACTATAAATAGTTTTGAAAATGTCGAAAATTGCATCACTTCAAATTGTTCTTTACAAATCAATTGAAGTAGCTAAAAATGAAATTTTCATTATATCTTATTTCTTTGGCCCTTTTGGGTTCAACATTCGGCGTAAATGCCTCAAAGGCATCCGGCAATAGTACCCGAAGCGGCGGCGGTTTTAAGGAAAAATTGTGTGCAATGGGCAAAACTCAATTCTGTCCACCACCAGAACCTATCCCTACTACAACGACAACACTTATTCCCACTGATATTATACCAACTCCAACATTGCCACCAACTCCTCCAATTCCTACTACCACAGCTACTGGATTACCCACTACCTCGACACAGGTACTTCACCAACCACGGAAACTCTTGAACCACCCACCGATACATCACCGCCAACCACTTCATCACCTGATCCAGATGCTACGCCCTGAGCAGAAGAAACGTAAAGCACGCAGAAATCGTAAAATCCGTCGCCGCAATCGTAAGCAACGTAAAGCCCGCCGCAATCGTCGCCGTGTTATGCGTGGATAAACATGATATTTGTCTGGAAACTTAATATATTTGAAAACATACTGAAAATTATAATCTAGTTGTTTTATTAAAAAGGTTCAGTTCTAGTTATAGTTCAGTTCTAGTTCAGTTCTAGTTCAGTTCTAGTTCAGTTCTAGTTCAGTTCTAGTTCAGTTCTAGTTCAGTTCTAGTTCAGTTCTAGTTCAGTTCTAGTTCAGTTCTAGTTCAGTTCTAGTTCAGTTCTAGTCAGTTCTAGTTCAGTTCTAGTTCAGTTCTACTTCAGTTCTAGTTCAGTTCTAGTTCAGTTCTAGTTCAGTTCTAGTTCAGTTCTAGTTCAGTTCTAGTTCAGTTCTAGTTCAGTTCTAGTTCAGTTCTAGTTCAGTTCTAGTTCAGTTCTAGTTCAGTTCTAGTTCAGTTCTAGTTCAGTTCTAGTTCAGTTTCTAGTTCAGTTCTAGTTCAGTTCTAGTTCAGTTCTAGTTCAGTTAGTTCAGTTCTAGTTCAGTTCTAGTTCAGTTTCTAGTTCAGTTCTAGTTCAGTTCTAGTTCAGTTCTAGTTCAGTTCTAGTTCAGTTCTAGTTCAGTTCTAGTTCAGTTCTAGTCAGTTCTAGTTCAGTTCTAGTTCAGTTTCTAGTTCAGTTCTAGTTCAGTTCTAGTTCAGTTCTAGTTCAGTTCTAGTTCAGTTCTAGTTCAGTTCTAGTTCAGTTCTAGTTCAGTTCTAGTTCAGTTCAGTTCTAGTTCGTTTCTAGTTCAGTTCTAGTTAGTTCTAGTTCAGTTCTAGTTCAGTTCTAGTTCAGTTCTAGTTCAGTTCTAGTTCAGTTCTAGTTCTAGTTCAGTTCTAGTTCAGTTCTAGTTCAGTTCTAGTTTCAGTTCTAGTTCAGTTCTAGTTCAGTTCTAGTTCATTTCCAGTTCAGTTCTAGTCAGTTCTAGTTCAGTTCTAATTCAGTTCTAATTCAGTTCTAATTCAGTTCTAGTTAGTTCTAGTTCAGTTCTAGTTCAGTTCTAGTTCAGTTCTAGTTCAGTTCTAGTTCAGTTCTAGTTCAGTTCTAGTTTCAGTTCTAGTTCGGGTTTCTAGTTCAGTTCTAGATTCAGTTCTAGTTCAGTTCTAGTTCAGTTCTAGTTCCGTTCTAGTTCAGTCCTAGTTCAGTCCTAGTTCAGTTCTAGTTCAGTTCTAGTTTCAGTTCTAGTTCAGTTCTAGTTCAGTTCTAGTTCAGTTCTAGTTCAGTTCTAGTTCAGTTCTAGTCAGTTCTAGTTCAGTTTCTAGTTAGTTCTAGTTCAGTTCTAGTTCAGTTCTAGTTCAGTTCTAGTTCAGTTCTAGTTCAGTTCTAGTTCAGTTCTAGTTCAGTTCTAGTTCATTCTAGTTTAGTTCTAGTTCAGTTCTAGTTCAGTTCTAGTTCGGTTCTAGTTCGTTTTAGTTCGTTCTAGTTCAGTCCTATTTCAGTCCTAAGTTCAGTTCTTAGTTCAGTTCTAGTTCAGTTCTATTTAGTTCTAGTTCAGTTCTAGTTCAGTTCTAGTTCAGTTCTAGTTCAGTTCTAGTTCAGTTATAGTTCAGTTGTAGTTCAGTTCTAGTTCAGTTCTAGTTCAGTTCTAGTTCAGTTCTAGTTCAGTTCTAGTTCAGTTCTAGTTCAGTTCTAGTTCAGTTCTAGTTCAGTTCTAGTTCAGTTCTAGTTCAGTTCTAGTTCAGTTCTAGTTCAGTTCTAGTTCAGTTCTAGTTCAGTTCTAGTTCAGTTCTAGTTCTGTTCTAGTTCAGTTCTAGTTCAGTTCTAGTTCAGTTCTAGTTCAGTTCTAGTTCAGTTCTAGTTCAGTTCTAGTTCAGTTCTAGTTTAGTTCTAGTTCAGTTCTAGTTCAGTTCTAGTTCGGTTCTAGTTCAGTTTTAGTTCAGTTCTAGTTCAGTCCTAGTTCAGTTCTAGTTCAGTTTCTAGTTCAGTTCTATTTTAGTTCTAGTTCAGTTCTAGTTCCGTTCTAGTTCAGTTCTAGTTCAGTTCTAGTTCAGTTCTAGTTCAGTTCTAGTTCAGTTCTAGTTCAGTTCTAGTTCAGTTCTAGTTCAGTTCTAGTTCAGTTCTAGTTCAGTTCTAGTTCAGTTCTAGTTCAGTTCTAGTTCAGTTCTAGTTCAGTTCTAGTTCAGTTCTAGTTCAGTTCTAGTTCAGTTCTAGTTCAGTTCTAGTTCAGTTCTAGTTCAGTTCTAGTTCAGTTCTAGTTCAGTTCTAGTTCAGTTCTAGTTCAGTTCTAGTTCAGTTCTAGTTCAGTTCTAGTTCAGTTCTAGTTCATTTCCAGTTCAGTTCTAGTTCAGTTCTAGTTCAGTTCTAATTCAGTTCTAGTTCAGTTCTAGTTCAGTTCTAGTTCAGTTCTAGTTCAGTTCTAGTTCAGTTCTAGTTCAGTTCTAGTTCAGTTCTAGTTCGGTTCTAGTTCAGTTCTAGTTCAGTTCTAGTTCAGTTCTAGTTCAGTTCTAGTTCCGTTCTAGTTCAGTCCTAGTTCAGTCCTAGTTCAGTTCTAGTTCAGTTCTAGTTCAGTTCTAGTTCAGTTCTAGTTCAGTTCTAGTTCAGTTCTAGTTCAGTTCTAGTTCAGTTCTAGTTCAGTTCTAGTTCAGTCTAGTTCAGTTCTAGTTCAGTTCTAGTTCAGTTCTAGTTCAGTTCTAGTTCAGTTCTAGTTCAGTTCTAGTTCAGTTCTAGTTCAGTTCTAGTTCAGTTCTAGTTCAGTTCTAGTTCAGTTCTAGTTCAGTTCTAGTTCAGTTCTAGTTTAGTTCTAGTTCAGTTCTAGTTCAGTTCTAGTTCGGTTCTAGTTCAGTTTTAGTTCAGTTCTAGTTCAGTCCTATTTCAGTCCTAGTTCAGTCTAGTTCAGTTCTAGTTCAGTTCTAGTTCAGTTCTATTTTAGTTCTAGTTCAGTTCTAGTTCAGTTCTAGTTCAGTTCTAGTTCAGTTCTAGTTCAGTTCTAGTTCAATTCTAGTAGTCAGTTCTAGTTCAGTTCTAGTTCAGTTCTAGTTCATAGTTCAGTTCTAGTTCAGTTCTAGTTCAGTTCTAGTTCAGTTCTAGTTCAGTTCTAGTTCAGTTCTAGTTCAGTTCTAGTTCAGTTCTAGTTCAGTTCTAGTTCAGTTCTAGTTCAGTTCATAGTTCAGTTCTAGTTCAGTTCTAGTTCAGTTCTAGTTCAGTTCTAGTTCAGTTCTAGTTCAGTTCTAGTTCAGTTCTAGTTCAGTTCTAGTTCAGTTCTAGTTCAGTTCTAGTTCAGTTCTAGTTCAGTTCTAGTTCAGTTCTAGTTCAGTTCTAGTTCAGTTCTAGTTCAGTTCTAGTTCAGTTCTAGTTCAGTTCTAGTTCAGTTCTAGTTCAGTTCTAGTTCAGTTCTAGTTCAGTTCTAGTTCAGTTCTAGTTCAGTTCTAGTTCAGTTCTAGTTCAGTTCTAGTTCAGTTCTAGTTCAGTTCTAGTTCAATTCTAGTTCAATTCTAGTTCAGTTCTAGTTAAGTCCTACTTCAATTACAAATAGTAATTGTTTAAAGAAAAAATTTAATTTTCGAAAAAAAATTTTCGAATAAAAATTTTTGAATAATTTGAAAATTATGGAACAATTTTGAAAAACTAGACATTTTTTCCTCATTTATGGATAATTTCAAAAATTTTAGTAATTTATAACTTATTTATTAGTTTATCTTATATATTTAACAACTACAAACTACTTAATTTTAATTTGTAAAAAATTGTTTTTATACTAAATCGGCAAATAATAAACGATGCCAGCACAAACTGTAAAGAAGGACAAATTTAGTATATTTTTCAAATATTAAGTGGTCTCTGTACTGAAAAGAACACTCACCAAAAAGTACACAAGTAATTATGCCAAAAATGCCCGCACAATATGGCTGTAACATAGCGGCAAATAAATTTGTGGCCACTATAGTGCCGATGCGGCCCAAGGTAAAACCCAAACTGACGGCTTTTCCTCTGTAAATAAAGTTAAAATTTTAGAAATACGACTTTTAGTTGCAATTTCACTTAAAACTTACCTAAAATGTGTGGGCACTAAATCCACTATGATGCCACACATAACCGAAACCCCCAGGCCCGGTAACAAGATACACAAACAAAGTAATATCAAAATACCCGTTGTGTTAGTGATGATATTAAATAATATGCCACATAAAGCTCCTATCAGTATGCCGCCAATTAAAACATTTTTTCTACCCAAAGGTCTTAATAGCATACCCTGTACGGAAAATCCCACCAGAAAGGCTAAACCCATGATCATGTTATTGATATAGGTTTTAGGGGAAATGGTATCATCACAAACCTTTTAAAAGTTCATTATTTATATAAAGCTTTCTATAATTGTAATTTAAAAACTTACTAGACTTATATCACCCTCTTCATTTGTTACATTCAAACGATCACGTCTATAGGATTCATCTAAAATTTCACACAATGTTGTGCTATTACCCCATACTGAACCACCAACTGAACGATTAACTATTTCGGGAAACCATACCTGCATACCACTGGAACAAAACATTATGCCCAGAAAAGCTATAACAGCTAAGATAACATTCGTGCCATGAGGTTTATGGAACAGTGGTACTGTAGCTTTCCATATTTTCGTGATAACAGAGAAACCCGAACCCATTGTTAGCAAATCAGCATCTGCTAACTCTTCTGTTTTTAAATAAATTTTCGTAGTCTTTAGCATAACCTCTAAACTTTTGCCAGTATTAAATTTCGAAATCCAATAGAGAGCTTTTAAAGCTTCATCTTGTTTGTCATGGGCCAATAAAAGTTTTGGACTTTCAGGAAAGGGTAACAATATTAAAGCACCAATAAAACCAGGCAGCATACTTAACAATATAATCAAACGCCAGGGTTTGAAGGTAAATGAATCAGATATTTCAAAGGACCAATTGTAGGACAGCACCAACCAGGAAATGGCTGTGTTCAGAATAAATAGATTATATTATTATTTATCCATGTATGTTGTCATTGTTCGCCAAATTACCTGGCACAAACATAACTGTTACACTAACAAACATAGTAGAATAATTTATAACTATAGCACGATATCTAGCCGTATTGAACTCACTAAGATACGGATACATGGCACCTAATATACCACCTAAACTGTAAGGAAGAAATTGGACTGAGTAACTTAGAAGTTTGTTTAATCTATTTCATATATTATGTAAGTTACCTGATTCCCATTACAAGATTTATAATATTGTATAACCAAATATTGGTTACAAACATTATTACGAATTGCAGGAAGTTTGAAACAAACATGGACCATAATAAAACCGTGCGTCTACCCCAAACATCACTCATACAGCCCCAAAAATAGGTTGAGATAACCACACCTGTAACAAACAAATATTTAAAATCTTTTATAAAAACATTTCGAAACTCTCGACTTTTTTCGATAATTTTCGAAAGATAATTTCGAGAAGAGAGAATTTCGAAAATTTTAGAGAATTTTGAACAATTTCTATAAAAATAGAGAATTTTGAACAATTTCTGTAAAAATAGAGAATTTCGAAAATTTTCTATAGAAATAGAGAATTTCGAAAATTTTCTATAGAAGTAGAGAATTTTGAAAATTTTCTATAGAAGTAGAGAATTTCGAAAATTTTCTATAGAAATAGAGAATTTCGAAAATTTTCTATAGAAATAGAGAATTTCGAAAATTTTCTATAGAAATAGAGAATTTCGAAAATTTTCTATAGAAATAGAGAATTTCGAAAATTTTCTATAGAAATAGAGAATTTCGAAAATTTTCTATAGAAATAGAGAATTTCGAAAATTTTCTATAGAAATAGAGAATTTCGAAAATTTTCTATAGAAGTAGAGAATTTCGAAAATTTTCTATAGAAGTAGAGAATTTCGAAAATTTTCTATAGAAATACAGAATTTCGAAAATTTTCTATAGAAATAGAGAATTTCGGAAATTATCTATAGAAATAGAGAATTTCGAAAATTTTCTATGGAAATAGAGAATTTCGAAAATTTTCTATGGAAATAGAGAATTTCGAAAATTATCTATAGAAATAGAGAATTTCGAAAATTTTCTATGGAAATAGAGAATTTCGAAAATTATCTATAGAAATAGAGAATTTCGAAAATTTTCTATGGAAATAGAGAATTTCGAAAATTATCTATGGAAATAGAGAATTTCGAAAATTATCTATAGAAATAGAGAATTTCGAAAATTTTCTATAAAAAAAGAGAATTTCGAAAATTTTCTATAAAAAGAGAGAATTTCAAAAATTTTCTCTAATAAGAGAGAATTTCAAAAATTTTCTCTAATAAGAGAGAATTTCAAAAATTTTCCCTAAAAAGAGAGAATTTCAAAAATTTTCTCTAAAAAGAGAGAATTTCAAAAATTTTCTCTAAAAGAGAGAATTTTAAAAATTTTCTCTAAAAAAAGAGAGAATTTCAAAAATTTTCTCTAAAAAAAGAGAGAATTTCAAAAATTTTCTCTAAAAAGAGAGAATTTCGAAAATTTTCTATAAAAGAGAGAATTTCGAAAATTTTCTATAAAAAGAGAGAATTTCGAAAATTTTCTATAAAAAGAGAGAATTTCGAAAATTTTCTATAAAAAGAGAGAATTTCGAAAATTTTCTATAAAAAGAGAGAATTTCGAAAATTTTCTATAAAAATAGAGAATTTCGAAAATTTTCTATAAAAATAGAGAATTTCGAAAATTTTCTATAAAATAGAGAATTTCGAAAATTTTCTATAAAAATAGAGAATTTCGAAAATTTTCTATAAAAATAGAGAATTTCGAAAATTTTCTATAAAAATAGAGAATTTCGAAAATTTTCTATAAAAATAGAGAATTTCGAAAATTTTCTATAAAAATAGAGAATTTCGAAAATTTTCTATAAAAATAGAGAATTTCGAAAATTTTCTATAAAAATAGAGAATTTCGAAAATTTTCTCTAAAAAAGAGAGAATTTCGAAAATTTTCTCTAAAAAAAGAGAGAATTTCGAAAATTTCTCTAAAAAAAGAGAGAATTTCGAAAATTTTCTCTAAAAAAAGAGAGAATTTCGAAAATTTTCTCTAAAAAAAGAGAGAATTTCGAAAATTTTCTCTAAAAAAAGAGAGAATTTCGAAAATTTTCTATAAAAATAGAGAATTTCGAAAATTTTCTATAAAAATAGAGAATTTCGAAAATTTTCTATAAAAATAGAGAATTTCGAAAATTTTCTATAAAAATAGAGAAAATTTTCGAAAATTTTCTATAAAAATAGAGAATTTCGAAAATTTTCTATAAAAATAGAGAATTTCGAAAATTTTCTATAAAAATAGAGAATTTCGAAAATTTTCTATAAAAATAGAGAATTTCGAAAATTTTCTATAAAAATAGAAAATTTCGAAAATTTTCTATGAAAATAGAAAATTATATAGTTAGTATTCTTAGATTGTTTTTGTTAAGATAACAGCTTTTAAGATTTTCCCAAAGATAGCTTAATTAAGCGCTATGTCTGCTTAAGCCTTGTTGTAGCTTCCCAGTGGCGAGCAAATCCCAATTCGAACCACGAATCGCATCTTCCACTGGCATACCCTTGTGGGAAACCAAAAAATTTTTTCAAAAATTTCACTTTTTATACAAAATTTTTAAGAAATTTTACTTTTTATACAAAATTATACAGAAATTTCACTTTTTTATAAAAAATTTCTATTGCTATGTGAAATATTTATTGATCCATGCACTCTACTTACCCGTCACACAAGACGCCATCATTATACCCCTTTCTTTTTGTGTTATATCAAATTCACACTGTGAGGCAATGCCTATTATACCAACCGATAAAACAGCAGACATAGAAGTCATGGTCAATAAGCCACTGACCAGCAATAAAATCCATTGCGTTTTTCCAAAACCTTAAAATTTTAGCAAAATTTTATATTTATAATTTCCAGAAATTGGATATATTTAGCTTACCTAGTATTTCCAAAATTTCCTCATAATCCATAAACCATTAGCATTGCCATTCTCTAGTTTTTGTGGTATATCACCTGCCATTATAGCTCCATCTTCTTGATCAGGCATTCGTAAATTTTCTGTTGATCTTATTAAGGATCGTACATGTTGTTCGCCAGAGGGTTGCATTTCATTTGAGCCGTTCTTTTTGAAATCTTTTTCATATAAAATCCAGTTTAATATTTAGTTGATAATATTTAAAATATTTGCTTATATACACGGTTAAATTAATAATTCTTCAATAAAAATTATAGAAATGTATATAAATTGTATTGTTATTTAAATTATATTATAAAGTCGTTCGACTACACCTTGTTGAGGAGGTAGTAGAGTTTTCAGTTTGTGATATATGTATATGAGAGCAAGCATTCATATTTGGCCGATTTTTTTTAGCGATTTTAAGGTGGCCTCTGGTAGGTTAATGATTAGCATACCAGTCTGGTAGACCGGAGTTGGTAGGTTTGATTCCCACCTAAGGTAAAAGAGCGCACAACAGGCCCGAGGACCAGATGTACTTCTGTTGAAGTATTGTTGTATATGCACTACTAACTAACTAACTAACTAACTATAACTAACTAACTAACTACTACTAACTAACTAACTAACTAACTAACTAACTAACTAACTAACTAACTAACTACTACTAACTAACTACTACTAACCTACTAACTAACTAACTAACTAATACTAACTAACTAACTAACACTAAACTAACTAACTAACTACTAACTAACTAACTAACTAACTAACTAACTAACTAACTAACTAACTACTAACTAACTAACTAACTAACTAACGAACTAACTAACTAACTAACTAACTAACTAACTAACTACTACTAACTAACAACTAACTAACTAACTAACTAACTAACTAACTAACAACTAAACTAACTACCAAACTAACTACTAACTAACTACTACTAACTAACTAACGAACTAACTAACTAACTAACTAACTAACTAACTACGAACTAACAACTACTAACTAACTCAACTAAACTAACTAACTACCTAACTAACTAACTAACACACTAACTAACGACTTAACTAACTAACTAAACTACTAGCTAACTAACTAACTAACTACACTAATACTAAACTAACTCAACGAACTAACTAACTAACTAACGAACTATACTAATCTAACGAACTAACTAACTAACTAACTAACACTAACTAACTAACTAACTAACTAACTAACTACACTAACTAACTACTAACTACTACTAACTAACTAACTAACTAACTAACTAACTAACTAACTACTAACTAACTAACGACTAACTAACTAACTAACTAACTAACTAACTAACTAATAACTACTAACTAACTAACTACCTACTAACTACTAACTAACTAACTAACTAACTAACTACTAACTAACTAACTAACTAACTAACTAACAACTAACTAACTAACTAACTAACTACTAACTAAACGACTAACTAACTAACTAACTACTACTAACTAACTAACTACTAACTAACTACTACTAACTAACTACTAACTAACTAACTAACTAACTAACTAACTAACTAACTACTAACTACTACTAACCACTAACTAACTAACTAACTAACTAACTAACTAACGAACTAACTACTAACTAACTAACTAACTACTAACTAACTAACTAACTAACTAACTAACTAACTACTAACTAACTAACTAACTAACTACTAACTAACTACTAACTAACTAACTACTAACTAACTAACTAAGTAACTAAGTAACTAACTAACTAAGTAACTAACTAACTAAGTAACTAACTAACTAAGTACTAACTAACTAACTAACTAACTAACTAAGTAACTAACTAACTAACTAACTAACTAACTACACTAACTAACTAACTAACTAACTAACTAACTAACTAACTAAGTAACTAACTAACTAACTAACTAACTAACTAACTAACTAACTAAACTAACTAATCAACTAACTAACTAACTACTAACTAACTAACTAACTAACTAACTAACTAACTCTAAACTAACTAACTAACTAACTAACTAACTACAACTAACTACTAACTAACTAACTAACTAACTAACTAACTAAACTACTAACTACTACTAACTACTAACTAACTAACTAACTAACTAACTAACTAACTAACTAACTAACTAACTAACTAACTAACTACCTAACTAACTAACTAACTAACTAACTAACTAACTAACTAACTAACTAACTAACTAACTACTACTAACTAACTAACTAACTAACTAACTACTAACTAACTAACTAACTACTAACTACTAACTAACTACTAACTAACTAACTAACTAACTAACTAACTACTACTAACTAACTAACTAACTAACTAACTAACTAACTAACTAACCTAACTACCTAACTAACTAACTAACTAACTAACTAACTAACTAACTAACTAACTAACTAACTAACTAACTAACTACTAACTAACTACAACTAACTAACTAACTAACTAACTAACTACTAACTAACTAACTAACTACTTAACTACTAACTAACTAACTCAACTAACTAACTAACTACTACTAACTATAACGACCTAACTAACTACACTAACTACTACTAACTAACTAACTACTAACTAACTAACTAACTAACTAACTACTAACTAACTAACTACTAACTAACTACTAACTAACTAACTAACTAACTACTAACTACTAACTAACTAAGTAACTAACTAACTAACTAACTTATGAATCCCACTAATGCAGCTGCATTCTATACATTCATGCACATTATCGCTCTGGTCCCGAAGGGGTTAGTGAATATTATTATTATTTTGTTGATAAAATTTAAACCAGTTTAGAAAATTGTACTTAGATATTTATGAAATTGTTAAGTGAGCAATTGTTGTTAACATATAATTATTATATTAAAGATACGTATTAGTTCTTTGTATATTTATACACTTGATTAACAATTCTAACAATTAGTGTCTTATCAGATTATTGCCATGAATCTATTGATCTAGTTTTAGGTATTCTCTTTATTTATACTTTATCAAATACAAAGTCATCTCTAAGATTGTAGAAGTTCTTTCACCTAAATTTTAAAAAAGTATTAAAAATTAATTTAAAATATTTCAATTTCCTGTTTACTATAGTAGACTAAATAATTAGACATAAATTATATTTATAAGTTCATTGCATTCATTTATATTTCATCAGTCAACATTCAATAATCTATAAAAAATAGTTAATTAAATTAACTGGTTTTAAAATATTTCGTATATTTGAATTAGAACAATGAAAACATATGTACTTGTTTAGTAGTCTAGTAGCTTCAAACTAGCTTTAAAGTTAAAAGTATTTTGTTATTAAGATAGACAGATTTTTAAAATGATAAATTAGTACATTTCTTATTTAAAAGCATTATGTTTAAGAAGGCGTTTTCTGAAGGAAAGCTTTGAAAAGCTTTTAGTACATTTCTTATTTGAAAGCTTTCTACTTTAGGGAGCTTTTTCAGAAACAAAGCTTTGTATTACTGTCGTTGACTAGAACTGACCTAAAAATAACTCAGAAAGACATAAACATTACTAAATTATGATTCGAAAATTACTCTAAAACGAACACTAATTCGACTGATTAATGACTCAAAAAGACTCAAAAATGATCAGAAGAGAGGCTCATAAAAGTCTCTTCTATGTGTATCATTTTCAACCGATGAAAGTATCTTTTATGATCAAAAATAAGGGCATATAAAATCATTTTTATCGTGCAAAAGAGTCATAAATGACTCGATTTCACATTCAACTATATCAAAAAACGCTAGCTTGGAAAGTATTTAAATATACTTTTTTTAAGAGAAAGCTCTAAAAAGCTGTTTAAAATATATTTTAAATCTTTTTATAAACTTCTTTAAATTTTGTTAAAAGTATAGGAGTATTTGCATAAAAGCTTTTTGACTTTTTAATATGAACACTTTTTGTGAAAGCTTTTCTGTATAGAAAGCTATCTTAAAAAAAAAATTAAACAAATTCATTTGAAAGCATTTCTAACAGAAGATCGAAAAAGCTTTTTAGTAAAGGTATAAAGATTGAAAAAGCTTTTAGTGTAACAGATATTAATAATTTAAAAGCTTTTTGTTTTGAAGAGTAAAAACTTGTTTAAAATATGTTTTAAATCAACAATGTTTGAAAAAGCT
>NW_023997235.1:2500-24978 GCF_015586225.1 Lucilia sericata | reverse complement strand
GGGATATTTGGAATTTAAAGTTTTAAGCAAGCAAGTAAGTACGTGACCTAAATTTTTAAAAAGAAATACTTTTATTATAAGTAATGTTATTGGTTTATTTAACGGAAATGAAAATTCAGTGTTTTTAGTATGTACATTAGGGTGTCCCGTAGACCACTTTTTTCAAGGAATACTTCCCATTGAACACGAGAAAAATAAACCATAACTTTTTTCTCATATTCAGTACATTTGTACTAATCATTGAAGAGGTATTCCTGAAAAAGGTGGTCCACGGACATCCTAATATGTATACCCACTATCAAAAAAGATGGGGAGTATATTGATTTTGTCATTCCGTTTGTAACACATCGACATATTGGTCTAGACCCCACAAAAGTATATATATTCTGGGTCCTAATTGAATTCTAAGACGATGTAGCCATGTCCGTCCATCCGTCCGTCCGTCCGTCCGTCCATCCGTCCGTCGTTCCGTCCGTCCGTCCGTCCGTCCGTCCGTCCATCCGTCCATCCGTCCATCCGTCCGTCTGTCTGTCTGTCTGTCTGTCTGTCTGTCTGTCTGTCTGTCTGTCTGTCTGTCGTCCGTCTGTTGAAATCACGATAGGGACCACACGGGAGCAATATTCTCTATTGCTAAGGTTTGTTTGGAATTAAAAATGGGCAATATCGGCCTACGTTTTCGGATAGCCCTCATACAAGTGGACCTCCAAAAAACAGCTTTAACGGGCATATCTGTTTTAGAAATACGAATATAGCGATTAAATTCGACATAAATAAGTTTTGTATGAGCCAAAAAATTGTTCACAAAATTTTTTGAGGGTCGGTCCATAATTTACCCTACCCCCTTCAGAAAATGACTTTAACACTTATTACTGGCCGAAAAATTCGAGTATAGCGATGAAATTCGGCATAAGTAAGTTTCTTACGAGCCAAAATCTCAATACTAATTTTTTTTGGGATCGGCCCATAAATGACCCCACTGCCCATATAAGGTCCCCTTCAGAAAATGACCTATATCGCTCATTACTGGCTTAAGAATATGAATATAGTGACAAAATTCGACACACAGATAAGTTTTGTGCGAGCCAAAATCTCTACCAAATTTCATGAGGATCGGTCGATAACTGACCCTACCACCCAACAAGATCCCCTTCAGAAAATTACTTTAACACTCATTACTGACTAAAAAATACAAATATAGCTATAAAATTTGACAAAATTATGTTTCTCAAAGAGAGTCAAAATCTCTCTACCAAATTTTATGTGGATCGGTCCATAATTGGCCCTACCCCCATATGAGGTTCCCTTCAGAAATGACTTTTACGCTCATTACTGCCTTAAAAATACGAGTAAAGTGAAGAAATGTGACACACGTAAATTTTATACGAGCCATAACCTCTGTACTAAATTTAGCGAGGATCGGTTTATAATTGACCCTACCGCCCATACAAGGTCCCTTTCAGAAAATTACTTTAACGCTCATTACTGGTTAAAAAATACTAGTATAGCAATAAAATTTGACACAAATACGAGCCAAAATCTCTCTACCAAATTGTATGTGTATCGATCTATAATTGGTCTACATATAAAATCCCCTTCAGAAAATTACTTAAACGATAATTTCTGGCTTAAAAATACGGCACTAGCTAATCTTGCTACCGAATTGCATGCGCAATGTGCCGGTAACTCACCCTACCCCCCCATATAAGCCCCCTTCACAAAATTGCTTTACCGCTATGATATTCAGTATAAACAAGTTCTATAGGAACCAAATTCGGTCTACAAAAAGTTATGATAGGTAATAATTGACCCTACCCCTTATATAAGGTGCTCTTCAAAAAATTTGATGAGGAGGATTCAGAAAATTACGAGTACAGCTATGAAAATCGACATAAAAAGTTTATACTTAAGATCGTAATTCTTGATTCCGAATTTAATGAGGACTGATCTTCAGGAAAGAGTTTTGGTTATTAAAATACCAGTTTTTCCTTATTTAAAAATACGAGTATAGCTATGAAATTTGAGATAAACAAGTTCCATGAAAAACAAAATCTATGTACAAAATTTTTATGAGTATTGGTTCATAATTGGCGCATATAAAGTCCTCTTCAGAAAATTACTCATACGCTCACGGTTTTAAAAAATTGAACAAAAATATTTTATTTTTAAAATAATATTTTTTTTAGTTCAAAAGAGCTCGGTCCATAATTGACTTAAGGCATATTCCAATATCATCCTGATGTTTATAGGGGAGCATTCTTTTTATGGCATACGGTTTGATGGTGGGTATATGAGATTCGGCACAGCCGAATATAACACTCTCACTTGTTATATATGAGGACGTAGTTAAAAAGTTGTTCTTTTATAGAAAATATTAATACTTGAAATTTCTAAATATTGTGGTTAAAAATTCTATTTAGAATCATACATCGCTATCTAACCAAACATAAAAAAGTTTATTGCAATAGAAAATAACAAATTTTGCTGATACATTAAAATACTTTACAAATATAACCCCCATATTCATAATGATATTAATCGTTTATTTTTGGTTTATTACACACATATTTCCCTACAAAATTCCTTTAATAAACCATTAAGTCTTTATGAATATGGCGGTAAGTCATTTTCTCCAACTTATACCAAAGTTAATCAAACCTCCTGCAACAGGATATTTCACACCTACTAACTTCTATCACATTTATCATACATCAAACTTAAATAACTCATTTTAAGGTACATTTCATTTTATGAACTGTTAACATAATAATCAGTATTTGCCAGCTTATAAGAAAATTTCTTGTCTCATTTCAACATTTTCCACATTAACTGAAAAAGTTTGTTTCAAGTAGATAAAGATTTATGAAGATAATTTAATTTCGAATTTCCGTTTTTATTATTTTCTTGAATACGTGATAATTTTGAGCAAATAAAACAAACAAAATATGAAATTAAATTTTAAAAACTCTTTAAAAAAGTCTTTAAAAAATCTCATAACATAATTTGACTAGATTTAGTAACAAATATTTTGCTGTATGATTTAAAACCCACAAAAATATTGATCCTTTTTTATTACGTTAAAAAAAAAAAAACCTTTTGTAAATGTTAACAAAATCTTCTTATTACATTTAAGGTGAAAAAATGTATGTATATGTCTCTGTTTTACAAATATTTTCATAAACTATGAAAACAAAATAAATCTTTAGCACAGTGCTTGGAATCGAAAGAAGTACATATATTTGTATGTCCTCAAATAAACAATGAGTATTTGTTATTCATTACCATCTCACACATACATAAATATATATTTTGTTAAGAAAATGATTTTGCATACAACACACGTACATTAGGTTGGCACCAAAATTAGAAATAGGATATCTCACCTGACACCAATATTTAGTGATACTCCTCAAGAGGTAAGGTAGTCGGCAACGAAAGACCGAACGTAATAGCTTTAAAGGGAAGGAAGCTCGATATAGTCAACCTGACGAACGCAAATCATTTGACGCATCGAGGGCACAAATAAAAGTATGGATGAGAGAAACCCATAAGGTCACTTGGAATAATGAAATGGTGGGTAGACCTCAAAGGTGACCCTAACGAGAGCATAACGAGAAGCTTCTTTAAAATGAGCAAGTCTGATATTAGTTCGATGGTATGAATTCTGGGTGGACACACAGGATTACCAGCACAGAAATACAAAAATTGGACGAGCGGATTCAGACGATTGTAGCGCATGTCTTAGGAGTGATATTATTCCGGATATAACAACCGTATACCCAACATCAAAAATGGGAAGGTGGGCGTGGCACCTCCCTTATAAATAAAACTTATATCTAGACTGATAGCTAATAGCTACAATTATCAAATTGTTTCGCAGCCACTTTAGTATCAACATGAATATTTAGAACAAAAAGGGGCGATCTGACAAAAGGGGCGTGACACTTCCCATATGTATTAAATACAAAAAATCGTTTATCTGGGAAACTATTAGAGCTGGAATCTTAAATTTTGCAAAAAAAGAACTTTTTCATTCATGTGAACATATGGCGGGCAAATGGGTGGACTTTTATTGGAACCATCATTTTAAATTAAATCCAAAAACTTGAAAAACTGTTAAAAGCTCAAATCCTCAAATTTTGAACGAACAACTATGATATTTTTTAATAAATTGGCGGAGTAGCGATGGGGGCGTGGAACCTTCCATATGAATTAAATACAAAAATTCGTTTATCTGGGAAACTATTGGAGCAAGAATCATCAAATAAAGCACTTTGCAATGGAACCTCTCATATGAATTATATTAAAAAATGATTAAATCTGGGAAACTATTAGAGCTAAAATCTTAAAATTAAGCACAAACAATTCTGACATCCTTGTGAACATTTGGGTAATAATTGACAAACTAGGAATAGGAGGCGTGGTACACAGCAAAAAAACAAGTAAAAAGTATGGTCGGTTATGGCCGATCATATAATACCCTACACCGGTTATTGTTATATCTGAAATGTGTATTATTCTTAATAAAAAAGCATACCTAACAACCATATAAGGGGGTCCGGTTATATGGGGCTAGGTGAAATAATAGACCGATATCAACCAAAATATATATAGGATCCTTGGGTCAAAAGTAATGTCTGTACCAAATTTCATCCAATTATCTTCAAAATTGCGACTAGTAATTTGATTACAAAGTTTACATGGACAGACAGACAGACAGACGGACGGACATGGCTTAATCGACTTAGAAATGATTCTGAGCCGATGGGCATACTTAAAGGTAGGTATGGGAGTTTAATTTACATAAGTAAAAATTTTAATTTTGCAATTTTGTTTACCTCAAAAACACTTCCTGCAAATTAAATAAACTGAGTGCCGAGGTTTCAAAAACTGCTAATATTTGTACTTATTGTTGTTCTTATTATTAATGGTTCGTTAAGACTGGAGAAAGACCTGCAAAAAAACTCATATCATTATGAGCAAGAGCAGCCTAAAAACAGCAGAGTAAAACAAGAACAAGTGCTGGAATTAATGTAAAAAAATGTAAATTTATTACTTCAATTTACAATGAAAACAAGCAGCGGAACTTAAAAAGAATTATATTTAAAAATAAAATGAAAAATAAACAATTATTACCGTTTTCACCTTTTTGGCTTGATATTTTGAATTTAATTTAAAATAATGAAAATTTATAAAAAATTATGCATATTTTTATTACTCATACGTAGAGGTGGCATAAAGCTTTTATCTTGAAATTAGCAATAGCATTCTTTTATATGATTTTTTTTTAATAATCCTTTACATTTTAATCCCTTTTTAGTTCAAGGCTTAAAAGAGGAAATAGTTATTCCCTTTTATCAAAGCAAAACAACTCATATCGCTAACTATTTTATTAAAATGTTGTAAATACATAATTTGTTTACTGCAAGGATATGGAAAAAAATATATTATTTTCAAAAACACAATGGCTTAAGTTTTCATCACTTGACTGTCATCAAGCGTTTATGTTGTTTATATATAATATTTTTTTTTCTTTTAATAGAATACAACTAAAAGAGAAATAAAAATTTTCTAAAGGATATACAATTTACAACACTTTTTACTTCTTTTCTAGTAACAGTATGTATTTTATGCACTTTTATGTCTTTGTGTACCCAGCATGTGTCTGTGGTAATATATGTATATGCTAGTATATCTATGTAGCTGTATGAGTAATTAAAATTGACAAGAATGATACTTGAACTTATTCAAACATATATAAGTGTGTGTATATGTATGGATTTGTTACTCCCCCACTTGTATTTATGATTAAATTGTTCGAAATTTGTCATAATATTGCAAAATTTATCATTTTTATAGCAAAAGTATAAAGTAAAGAATAAAATTGGAATCACTTTGTTTTGACTGTTTATGTGTAAATATTAAGAGCTGCCATACTGGTGTTTTAGACGGGAAAGTGATAAACTTTTTAACTAAAAGTTTTCTAATTTTAAAGAAAATTATATTAAGAGCTTGAAATATCAAAATGGGTTGGCAAAAAAGGGACAATATTTTTGTATTGTAACATGGATACGTGACGTATACGTATTATTTAATATTATGCAGCCACAATTTTACCATGAGATGTTAAATATTTCTTCCTTAATTTTACATGTGAAAAAGATAAGGTAGAAGTTTTATATATCAATGGATAGGAAATTAAGTCTACTTTTAAGAATTTAAAAATTTTTTTAGCAATTCAAAAATTCATAGAAGACTTTTTAAAAAAATGTGGCAAAAATAGTTTAGTTGAATTAAAGATAAAAATTTGTAAATTTATGAAAACAATTTTTGAACGAAAATTTACAATTATATAGACTTTTTCATTGAGAATGTAATTTGAAAAAATTGAAATTTGTAAACCTTAATTCCCAAAAAAGTTTTTAAAAATTCCAAAAATAATTCAAATACATAATATATAGCCTATTTGGTGGGTGCGGTTGTATTGAGCTAAGCGAAACAATGAACCGATTTTAACCATTTTCAATAGACTGCGTCTATCGTCATAAGAAAAGTAAGTACCAGATTTCATCAAATTATCTTGAAAATTGCGACATGTATCGTGCGCACAAGGTTTCCATGGACACACAGACGGACAGACAAGCGGATATAGCTAAATCGACTCAGAAAGTTATTCTGAGCCGATTAGTATACTTTAAGGTTGATGGACCAATATTTTTGAGTGTTACCAACTCAGCACAAACGCATAATACCCTCAGTAGATGTATTGTTGGTTATGTAGATCCACTAAGGAGGGATTTTTGGAAATTTGTATATTTGGGGGTAAAAAGGGAAAAAACGGGTAAAACTGGTTTTCTTAATTATCTTACCTAATATTAGTGATACAAGAAAATTTTTAAATACAGCTGTATCTACTCTTAAAATAAGCAGATGGGTGTCTGGTACTTTTTTGAAATTCGTACTTTTATGTGTAACAAAAATGATTTTGGTACCTTTTTTGGCCCGTTATAACTTTTTAACTAATAAACAAAATAAATAAAGTAAATATTTTAAGTATATCTCCCAAAATTAGAAGACACTTGTTTTCGTACTTTTTTAACATTCAGTCCTTTTTGGATGTAAAAGGAAGAAAACTATATTTTTGGTACTTTTTTAGCGCATTAAGAAAACATTTTCAATTTATTAAAGTATTCCTATTAAATTACGGACTAACTCTGTAATATTTATTGAAACAAAATTTTTACTATTTCACTGGGGAAAAAGTACCAAAAAGGGGAAAAAAACGGGAAATTTTTATTTTATTCAAACTCATTAAGCCAATTTTTATAAAATTTGAAAAAAGTAGTTTTTTTACTCACACAAAATAAGATATTGGTATATTATTTTGGAATTCGAGTACTTAGGCCTATATAGGACCAAATTCGAGTAAATTTGTTGGTACTTTTTGAAAGCACAATTTTTCTGGAACAAATGAATGCAGATTTGAATCGTTTGAGTTTTATCTGTGATATATATATTTAAATACGGAACATTTTGTAAACTTAATACTCAGTAAAAGTATATTTCGTAGCGAAAAGGGGAAAAATTGTACTATTTTTATTAGTACTTTCCACTAAGGTAGAATTTATTCCACTTTTGGTACTTTTTCTTTTTTCAAATGATATTCGTTGTATGTTCTTTAATATGAATTCAAAACACATGATTATTAAACATACACGGTTCTCATTGAATAAGATTTTAAAGAGAGAATTTTTTAGTACTTTTTATCTCATAAATGGTACTTTTTGAATTTTCTAAAATATTCAACCTAGGAACATTAATTTTAACTTACATGGTCTTGTCTAAATAATATTCTGTAAGTGGGAACTCTTTGGTAATTTTCCGTTCTTCAATGGTATTTTTTGGATTCTCTATTTAGAGAGATTTTTATACTTTTTCGTTTTTCCGATGGTACTTTTTGATATTTTTACGATATTGAATATAGAAATATAAAATTCTGAAAGGGACTTTTGGTTCTTTTTCATTCATTCAAATTATATTTTTTTGAATTAATATTGAACACAGAAACATAAAATTTTTGACTAAATGAGAATTTATAAAAGGTATTTTATAGTACTTTTTTTCAAATAGTACTTTTGAAATTTTGAAATTTTCTATAATGTGGAAGCTAAACTAATGAAACTAAAAATACAAGCTTCTTACTGAATGCGAATTTAATCACGTGATATTGAACGTAAAAAACTGAAACATTAAAAAATTTAATTAATTTTAATTTTCTATAAAAGTAAACAAAATTTTGTATGTATTTAATTTTGGTTAAAGTTTAATATATACGTTTGTTTGTGGTCCAATAAAATCAGGAAATATTTGGACACGCTGTTGTCAAAAGACTGGAGCAGGGTGGCTAAAAATTTTGAAAATTAAATTGCTCTAAGACCCAGAAAAGTATATATATTCTTGGTCCTCGTTAGATTCTAAAACGATCTTGCCATGTCTATCCATCCGTCTGTCCGTCTGTCCACCCGGCTGTCCGTCTGCTGAAAACACAATAGAGTCCGAACGGAAAAAGCTAGAGGGCTGAAATCTTCCACACATACTTTTTATTGATGCAAGTTGTTTGGTATTGAAAATGGAGAGTTACTTTAACGCTCATTACGGACTCAAAAATTCTACTTTTTCCATGAAATTCACAATACAAATGGGTCATAATTGACCCTATCTCCCATAAATGCCCCTCTTCAGAAAATTACTTTAAAGCTCATAGCTGGCATAAAAATACCAGAATATTGATTAAATTTTACATAAACAAATTTATATTAACCAAATCTCTCTACCAAATTTTATGAAGATCGGTCCATGATTGACCCAACCCCCATATTAGGTCCCCCTCAGAAAAGAAAAGACTTAAGGCTCATTACGAGCTCATAAATACTATTGCAATAAAATTCACAATGAAAAGTTTTGAGGGAATCGAAATCACTTAACCAAGTTTTATGTGGATCGGTCTAAAGTTGAACCTACCTTCCACTTAAGGTCCCCTTCAGGAAATGACTTTAACGTTCATAAATATGACTCAAAAATGCCATTATAGCAACGAAATTTGACAAAACTTGTCACCTGAGTGCGCCACAAAGTAGTAGTAATGGATCATCTCTAGTTGTAACTCAATTTCCTTTCATAAATTGTATGTGATTAGGCTAAGAACTAAAGAGTTTAGTTCGTTTCGAAGATAATCGTATTTCTAAAAATAGGAAATATTATTTACTATTTATGTACAAAAAAAAAAATTGTAAAATAATACAAAACCTATTTCAACTGCAACTTGGCAACATTCTAATGTTGTCATGGTTCCAATGAAAATGAGCAACATGAAAATATTTATAAACAACTGCTGTGTAACTGCAGTCAGACCCTTTTATGTGGATTCTATTGAGCATGTTACAAAGAAAATTATTATACTTATTGCAAAAACCACTAAGGTACAGTGGTACAAAATATAAACAAAACTATTCTACAAATAAAGAATAAAATATTTAATAGTCATTTAAACATCCATTTATTCTATAGATTAAAAACTTTTTAAAAATATAAAATCTCAAAACTTAATCTTTTGTGTTTTGATAGCAAAAAATTTTGATAAAATTTGCAAATATATTTTTCATATATTCCATGTTCATTTCTCATAAAATATTGTATTTGAAAATTTTATTTAATTTTTTATTTATGTTGATGATGAATGTTTTAGCCTTGCTGTGTGGTAAATACATATCTGTGTATGTTAAAAATCACTTGGCGTCATGTATTCTCTACTTTTTTTGGTGCAACTTATTCATATCAGTTCCTGTAGTATACGTGTTGTATATGCGTAAAATGACTAATGTTCATATGCAGACATCATTAGGTGGGTAAATATTTTATAATATTTTTATATGTATTTTAAATTCAATTTTATAATTCATATTCATTATTGAAAGTTAATGTGCAACTTATTAAATAACTCCTAAAACTATGCAGCAATTTCTTAGTTTATCTACCTCCCTAATGTATACTATAGTTTAAAAATTACTCTTAATGTTTAAATGTGAATTGTTGTAAGTGGCTTTATAAAAAATATTTCACTCATTCACTTACACCATTATCTCTATTTATCTCTTGTTGTATTCGAATGACATTTTTTAATATTTGCAATGCGTTTATTTTGTAAGAAAAAAAGAAAATATATGAAAAACACTTTTTACCACATAAATATTTTATATTTTTATATAAAAAAGTTTTCAATTGGAACACATAAATTATGAACTGTGAGCTGTAAAGCAATAACATTTCTCTGAAAAGGACTTTTATTCATTTCATCTTGCAAAAATATGAATCCAAATTTATTCAAAGTTCCCAGCTATAAATATTAAATTTTAGGACTTGATCTTGAATAGCACTTTTCTACAAATCCTTTCAATAACAATGCGAATATAAACAACTTTGAAATCCATATAAACTTTTAGGAATAAAGTGGGCGGTCTAGCAATAGGGGGCATGGTACTCCTATATGAATTAAATACAAATATTCCTGTAGCTGGGAAACTATTATATCTAGAATCCTTAAATTTTGCATGAAAATCTTAACATCCATGTGAAGATTTGGGTAATATATTGGAGGATATATAATAAGGGGCGTGGCACTTCCCATATGAATTAAACACAAAAATTCGTATATCTGGGAAACCATTACAGCTGGAATTGTGAAATTTTGTAGAAGCAACATTGAGAAACATATGAACTTTTGGAAAAAATGGATGAACTTAAAATAGTGGGTGTTGCACCTCCCTAATGAATTTAATACTAAAGATAAAATTGTATTATATTGTTTTAAGGGTGTGTTCCTCTAAAACTCGTTTATGTCGAATTTCGTTGATATACTACTATTTTGAAGCAGGTTATGAGCGTTATAGTGATTTTCTGAAGAGACCTTATAATGAGGTTGGGGTTAATCATGGACCGATCCTCATAAAATTTGACATACATCGAGACTTTAGTTCCTCTAAAACTTGTTAATTTGTCGAATTTCATTATTTTCTGTGGGGACCTTATAGGGGGTAGGATCAATTATGGACTGATCCTCATAATATCTGGCAGAGAGATTTAGTTCCTAGAAAACATGTTTATGCTAATTTTGTTGATATGATAATGAGCGTTATAGTAATTTTTTGAGGTGAACTTATATCGGGGGTAGGGTTAATTATGGACCGATCCCCATAAAATTGGACAGAGAGATTTTAGTTCCCCTAAAACTTATTTATATCGAATAATGTTGCTTTACTATCATTTTGAAGCAAGTTATGAGCGTTATAGTAACTTTTTGAGGTGTACTTATATCGGGGGTAGAGTCACTTATGGACCCATCCCTATAAAATTGGACAGAGAGATTTTAGTTCAACTAAAACTTGTTTATGTGGAATTTTGTTGCTTTGAAGCAAGTTATGAGCGTTATAGTCATTTTTTGAGGTGAACTTATATCGGGGGTAGGGTCAATTATGGACTGATCCCCATAAAATTGGACTGAAAGATTTCAGTTCCCCCAAAAACTTGTTCATGTTGAGTTTTGTTGCTTTTCAGTTCCCCTAAAACTTGTTTATGTTGAATTTCGTTGCTTTACTATAATTTTGAAGAAAATTATGAGGGTTATAGTCATTTTCTGAGAGGGACCTAATAAAAGGGGTAGGGTCAATTATGGACCGATACTCATAAAATTGGACAGAGAGATTTTAGTTCCCCTAAAACTTCTTTTTATCAAATTTTGTTGCTTTACTATCATTTTGAAGCACGTTATGAGCATTATAGTCATTTTTTGAGATGAACTTATATCGGGGGTTGGGTCAACTATGAGCCGATCCCCATACAATTGGACTAAGAGATTTCAGTTCCCCTAAAACTTTTTTATGTTGAATTTTGTTGCTTTACTATCATTTTGAATCAAGTAATGAACGTTATAGTCATTTTCTGAGAAGGACCTTATATGGGTGGTAGGATCAATTATGGACCGATCCTCATAAAATTGGACAGAGAGATTGTAGTTCTCCAAATAATGGTTCATGTCGAATTTTGTTGCTTTACTATCATTTTAAAGCAAGTTATCAACGTTATAGTCATTTTCTGAGAGGGGCCTTATATGGGCGGTATGGTCAATTATGGACTGATCTTCATAAAATTTATTAAGGAGATTTTTGTTCATATAAGACTTGTTTCTGTGGAATTTCATTGCTATACTGGTGTTTCTTAACCAGCTATGACTGTTTAAACTGTTTTTCGGGGGCCATTTCTATGGGGGCTATGAGAAAACATGGACCGATATGGTCCATTTTCAATAACAAACAAACTGCATGAATAGAGAATATTTATGAACAATTTCAGCTCCCTAGCTCTTCTCGTTCGGACTCTATCGTACTTTCAACAGACAGATGGACGGACATGGCTAGATCGTCTTTAATAAGGACTCTTTATGGGTCTACGACCAACATTTCAATATGTTACAAACGGGATGACAAAACCACCCATCTTTTTTGATGGTGGATATAAAAATCAAAGTTAAAATGTAACAATTTTTCCAGCAGCTCAAATCTGAAATTTAAATTTTTATAATAAAATACTTCGTTAATATGTCTGACTACTTTTGCCACAGACTGTACATACTACTTATAAGCACTTAAAGGTACTTGCAAGCAAACCATAACAAATATTTACTTTAATAAAATGCAACTTAATAAAAAAAAAAAAGATAAAAATAAAAATAAAAAAAAGAAAAGAAAAGAAAAGAAAGCAGAAAATGTTCACCAAAAGCAAATGGAAACGCTGGTGTAAGAGGAAAACACGTAAAATCCTAGCAATTGGCGCCATTTAATAACTGAACTGGAAATTGTTATTGGCATCCTTTGAAAAATATTTACTGGCAGTTTGATGTCAGCATTAAAATCATAAAAATAAGGTGTTGTAGTGGAAAATATAATGCAAATATGAAAACACTGAATACACCCATCATTTGATGTAGCAAATTAGTTAAAAGTTTTTTAAACGCAACATACAATTTATTTTACAAATATACATACATAAGTGATTTAAAAAAAATACTATAGAACTAAAAATTACTTTTAAATGAAATTTTATTTAACATTTTTTACAAATTTAGCCGTCAAACTAGGTTTATATGTAAATATAAAAGAAAAAGCTATCAAACTTCACATTGTATTGTATTAAAACAACAAGTTGTAAGATTGTTAACAAGATTGTATGAAGTAGTACCTAGCAGCAACAGCATCATCCATAGAAAACTTTCCTTTTATTAAGACCCTTACAATACATATACAAGTTTGATCTCCGTCTTTTATATGAACGAATTCTGTAAATCAAGTTAAACAAGCTGTTTCGCAATACAAACAACAACAATAAAATTAAAACATAATACAAAATCTTGATAAATAATATTTTTTTATGTAAAACTTTACTGTTGCAACAAAATTTTTTGCTTCATTGCTCGCAAATGAAATGCATTTTCTTTCAATATTTACATTTTTGATTGTCTTAATAAATTTTATTTCAGTTGTTTTTATTAAAGGATGAATTGATTTTTTTTTTTTTTTTGCAACACAAACTTACATATTGAACATTTTTTGGAAAAACGTATAAATCAATTTATCATCACTTGAATCCTTTATACGTGAAATGGAGGATTTTCTTTTGATTTATATCACTGTAATGGTGCTGTAATAATTTTGCAAAGAAAAAACTGAAGTAACCCTCGAAGTCCATTATTATTGCAACACTTTTTCTTTGTGCTTTTTGTGCTGTAAATCAGTTGAAGAAAATTTAATAAAAAATTAATTTGTCAATTTGTATTTTTAATTAAGGATATTTAAGTTACATTTCATAATAATTTTTGGGGAAAGGATCAAAAAGAATGTAGCATGCAAAATTTGTTACGTAGTTTGAAACTGCGCAGAAACAAATTAGGAATGAGAAAAAAACAATAATTACAAGAACATTCAAATATCGATTTCGCATAACGAACTTTCTCTCAATTCAAGCACTATTTGTGAAACAAAGTATATTTTACTTTAGACTATAGAATAGACTAAGACTATAGACTAGACTATAGACTAGACTATAGACTAGACTACAGACTAGACTATAGACTAGACTATAGACTAGACTAGACTATAGCCTAGGCTATAGACTAGACTATAGACTAGGCTATAGACTAGACTATAGACTAGACTATAGACTATACCATAGACTAGACTATAGACTAGACTATAGACTAGACTAAGACTAGACTATAGACGAGACTATAGACTACTCTATAGACTAGTCTATAGACTAGATTATAGACTAGACTATAGACTAGACTATAGACTAGACTATAGACTAGACTATAGACTAGACTATAGACTAGACTATAGACTAGACTATAGACTAGACTATAGACTAGACTATAGACTAGACTATAGACTAGACTATAGACTAGACTATAGACTAGACTATAGACTAGACTATAGACTAGACTATAGACTAGACTATAGACTAGACTATAGACTAGACTATAGACTAGACTATAGACTAGACTATAGACTAGACTATAGACTAACTATAGACTAGACTATAGACTAGACTATAGACTAGACCTAATAGACTAGACTATAGACTAGACTATAGACCTAGACTATAGCTAGACTATAGACTAGACTATAGACTAGACTATAGACTAGACTATAGACTAACTATAGACTAGACTATAGACTAGACTATAGACTAGACTATAGACTAGACTATTAGACTAGACTATAGACTAGACTATAGACTAGACTATAGACTGACTATAGACTAGACTATAGACTAGACTATAGACTAGACTATAGACTAGACTATAGACTAGACTATAGACTAGACTATAGACTAGACTATAGACTATACTATAGACTAGACTATAGACTAGACTATAGACTAGACTATAGACTAGACTATAGACGAGACTATAGAATAGACTATAGAATAGACTATAGAATAGACTATAGACTAGACTATAGACTAGACTATAGACTAGACTATAGACTAGACTATAGACTGACTATAGACTAACTATAGACTAGACTATAGACTAGACTATAGACTAGACTATAGACTAGACTATAGACTAGACTATAGACTAGACTATAGACTAGACTATATACTAGACTATAGACTAGACTATAGATTAGACTATAGACTAGACTATAGACTAGACTATAGACTAGACTATAGACTAGACTATAGACTAGACTATAGACTAGACTATAGACTAGACTATAGAATAGACTATAGAATAGACTATAGAATAGACTATAGACTAGACTATAGACTAGACTATAGACTAGACTATAGACTAGACTATAGACTAGACTATAGACTAGACTATAGACTAGACTATAGACTAGACTATAGACTAGACTATAGACTAGACTATAGACTAGACTATAGACTAGACTATAGACTAGACTATAGACTAGACTATAGACTAGACTATAGACTAGACTATAGACTAGACTATAGACTAGACTATAGACTAGACTATAGACTAGACTATAGACTAGACTATAGACTAGACTATAGACTAGACTATAGACTAGACTAGACTATAGACTAGACTATAGACTAGACTATAGACTAGACTATAGACTAGACTATAGACTAGACTATAGACTAGACTATAGACTAGACTATAGACTAGACTATAGACTAGACTATAGACTAGACTATAGACTAGACTATAGACTAGACTATAGACTAGACTATATAGACTAGACTATAGACTAGACTATAGACTAGACTATAGACTAGACTATAGACT
This sequence comes from Lucilia sericata, assembly GCF_015586225.1. Lineage (NCBI taxonomy): Eukaryota > Metazoa > Arthropoda > Insecta > Diptera > Calliphoridae > Lucilia > Lucilia sericata. Next base: position 9,110 of record NW_023997235.1, on the reverse strand, counting down.
AGACTATAGACTAGACTATAGACTAGACTATAGACTAGACTATAGACTAGACGATAGACTACTATAGACTAGACTATAGACTAGACTATAGACTAGACTATAGACTAGACTATAGACTAGACTATAGACTAGACTATAGACTAGACTATAGACTAGACTAGACTATAGACTAGACTATAGACTAGACTATAGACTAGACTATAGACTAGACTATAGACTAGACTATAGACTAGACTATAGACTAGACTATAGACTAGACTATAGACTAGACTATAGACTAGACTATAGACTAGACTATAGACTAGACTATAGACTAGACTATAGACTAGACTATAGACTAGACTATAGACTAGACTATAGACTAGACTATAGACTAGACTATAGACTAGACTAGAGACTAGACTATAGACTAGACTATAGACTAGACTATAGACTAGACTATAGACTAGACTATAGACTAGACTATAGACTAGACTATAGACTAGACTATAGACTAGACTATAGACTAGACTATAGACTAGACTATAGACTAGACTATAGACTAGACTATAGACTAGACTATAGACTAGACTATAGACTAGACTATAGACTAGACTATAGACTAGACTATAGACTAGACTATAGACTAGACTATAGACTAGACTATAGACTAGACTATAGACTAGACTATAGACTAGACTATAGACTAGACTATAGACTAGACTATAGACTAGACTATAGACTAGACTATAGACTAGACTATAGACTAGACTATAGACTAGACTATAGACTAGACTATAGACTAGACTATAGACTAGACTATAGACTAGACTATAGACTAGACTATAGACTAGACTATAGACTAGACTATAGACTAGACTATAGACTAGACTATAGACTAGACTATAGACTAGATATAGACTAGACTATAGACTAGACTATAGACTAGACTATAGACTAGACTATAGACTAGACTATAGACTAGACTATAGACTAGACTATAGACTAGACTATAGACTAGACTATAGACTAGACTATAGACTAGACTATAGACTAGACTATAGACTAGACTATAGACTAGACTATAGACTAGACTATAGACTAGACTATAGACTAGACTATAGACTAGACTAGACTAGACTATAGACTAGACTATAGACTAGACTATAGACTAGACTATAGACTAGACTATAGACTAGACTATAGACTAGACTATAGACTAGACTATAGACTAGACTATAGACTAGACTATAGACTAGACTATAGACTAGACTATAGACTAGACTATAGACTAGACTATAGACTAGACTATAGACTAGACTATAGACTAGACTATAGACTAGACTAGACTAGACTAGACTAGACTATAGACTAGACTATAGACTAGACTATAGACTAGACTATAGACTAGACTATAGACTAGACTATAGACTAGACTATAGACTAGACTATAGACTAGACTATAGACTAGACTATAGACTAGACTATAGACTAGACTATAGACTAGACTATAGACTAGACTATAGACTAGACTATAGACTAGACTATAGACTAGACTATAGACTAGACTATAGACTAGACTATAGACTAGACTATAGACTAGACTATAGACTAGACTATAGACTAGACTATAGACTAGACTATAGACTAGACTATAGACTAGACTATAGACTAGACTATAGACTAGACCAACGGTTCCCAAAGGGGGTCCGCGGACCCCTAGTGGTCCGTAGCAAAATCCTAGGGGGTCCGCGAAGACGAACGAAAAAAATCATGAATAAAAAATATTCTCTATATGTTAGAAAATATTAAAAATATCTCCAAATTTTTCATAAATACTAAAATACACAATTTTTATTCAATAATCCCAGATTTGTTGGTGACTCTTTGAATTTTATTGTTTCGGTCGTTTATCAGGATGAAGCTAGGCCCTACAAATTTATTGTTTCACTTTTATAAAGTAAAGTATTACGTGATTTGTAATTTTTATAAATGTATATGTATCGAAATAAGTGTTTTTATAGCAGACGGATAATGATTTGCCTTAGAATTAAATACTGATACTGGTATCCCGGAATATGAAGTTAGGTCACATTTCATATTTTTTTTAAATTGTAAGCAAAAGTGTTAATCTAGTTAATTTTAAATATAAATATTCCATTCCGACGTGATACACAGATTTTAACTTAATTTTGTTGTTCAATATTATTAAATCAACATCAGAAAATTCATTCAGCGTTATGCGTAAATAGTCAAAACCACGCAGTAAAATAATTCGTAGGTATTTTAAAATTCAAATTTAAGATCCAAATTCACAGTACATTCGCAAAGAGTTCAGGTCGTATTTTATGTGGGTAACGCATTCCGCAACAACATCGAAGAAGTCTAACTTTCACATATTTTCCCGAAAACTTAGCTTACATACTCAGCTCACTCCTATGCAATCGCAAAAAAAATTTAGAAACATGACTCTTTAAGCACATGTCGACAATACTTGATAAAGAAACCTTTTCGCTACCTTGACGAGAAATGAACATGAAAGCTCCCACGATCATAAAATTAAACATCATGTTAGAAGTCATTCTATATTTAAAACCATTCAATTGAAAACATCTCCGAAATACTAAATATTCTCAATGTACGGGAATATTTTATAGGGTTTATGAACCAGGACTAAGACAATTTTCGGACGAACAATTACACAGTGATACAGCAAAAAAATGCAGGGGTTCTCATATACCAATTCCATTTCGTTATAGTCCATAGAGTAGGAATATATTTTTAATTTCTCCCGATCACTTCGTTTAGTTCCTCTTTAAGAGCAAAAGATGTGAAAAAGAGCTATTTTTGAAGTTTTAACTTTAAAACAATATATGTTTGGTAGTTTGCAACCGATTTTCAAATTGGATATTTTGTTTTAAAGATACAAGTGTTGTCTTTCAACCCAAAAAATAAATCCAAAATTTATGATTAATGTCTTGGTTACGGCCATTTAAGTAAAAAAACTCACACTTTTTCAACAATTTTTAATTTTCATACTGCTCTACGTTGGCCATGAAGCAGTAACTTTAGCTTTTATTACATTTGAAAAAAGGCACATTAAGTTGGGTTTCCAATGATGGTCAATTTATGATAATCGATGAAAAAGGTTATGAGTTGTGCTCAGTTTTATAAAAATATAGCATATTTCTTCCATACAAAAATGTTCATGTTTCTGGTTTTCTTTGTAACAAGTTTAAAAAATGTTTATAAACATTTTTTTGCAAAAATTAATTTGCTATTAGAAAAATTGGCATAAATCATCCAGTTTTTCATAGATTTTTATGAAATAACAAGTTTTAGAAACCTTTCTTTATGTGATTCTTCAGGAAAGTAATAAAAGATGAACTCACTGCCTCATGGCCAAAGTAGAGCATGATGAAAATGAAAATTTTTTAAAAAAGTGTGAGTTTTTTACTTAAACGACCGTAACTCAGACATTTGACCATAAATTTTGGATTTCTTTTTTTGGATTAAAAGGCAACACTTGTATCATTAAAAAAAAATATCGGATTTGAAAATCGGATGAAAACTACTAAACTTATGATTTTTCAAATTTAAAACATCAAAAATGGCTCTTTTTCGCATCTTTTGCTCTTAAAAAGTAAGTTAACGAAGTGATAGGGAAAAACTAAAAATATATTCGTACTCTATGGACCATAACGAAATAGAATTGGTATATGAGAACGACTGCATTTTATTTTTCTTCACTTTTGTATCACAGTGTTATTTATAACAATAAGATATCAAAATATGTATGGGGGTCCGTGAAATTAAATAAATTCCTCAAGGGGTCCGCGAAGTAAAAAACGGTGGGAACCGCTGGACTAGACTATAGACTAGACTATAGACTAGACTATAGACTAGACTATAGACTAGACTATAGACTAGACTAGACTATAGACTAGACTATAGACTAGACTATAGACTAGACTATAGACTAGACTATAGACTAGACTATAGACTAGACTATAGACTAGACTATAGACTAGACTATAGACTAGACTATAGACTAGACTATAGACTAGACTATAGACTAGACTATAGACTAGACTATAGACTAGACTATAGACTAACTATTCTTATTGAACTCCAGATTACGTATTAAAGTAGATAGAATGAAAATTTTTATTCTTATTGAACTCCAGATTACGTATTAAAGTAGATAGAATGAAAATTTTTAAAATTTTTTAAATTCCAAAATATTTCTGTTGAAATAACATATTTCTTCATTCCCTTTCTTTACAGGTTCACAACTTACCTAAAAGCAAGTAGCTGCAGCCAAATTGTATAACACTCTCTAGAAAAACGGTCGAAAAAGTAAAGTAAAACAAAAATATAATAAGCATAAACCTTTAAATCTTCATAGTTCAGATTTAATAGTTTTCACCTGGCTCATAAGTCCAAGCATACGCCAGTAAAATTACAAAATCAAAAAAAAAAAAAGTAAAAAATAAATAAAGACCACAAAATAGAAGATTTAAAATAAAAGTCCTTTTTATGTAAACAAAAAATAATATAAAGAAAAAGGGGATTTATAAGGAATATGGAACAGTAAAGCAAACGAACTCAAACAATTGGCATTTAAAGCCACAAAAGATTATTTAAATTTATAAACTAAACACGTAGAATTTTATTTATTTCTACGTTTGTTCTACTAAAATATTTGTATGTGTTAAAGGCTTGTTAACTAAGATCATAAAAAAATTCTTTCTTTCTTTGAAAGGCAAAAAAAACTAAATAAACTGCGGGCAACTAAAAAACTTAAGAAAACAAAGAAAATTCTACTAAAAAGCACATCAACTAAACGTGCAACTAAAGTCAAACAATATTCCCTGAAGCATCAACAAAGTTTTACTACTACAATACCTAGTATTCTCAACTCCAGGCTATACAACTACTAACACTATTCTGTACTTTACTCTAACTCTGGCACTTTATAGATTTCTTTGCTTCGGTCTTAAGCATCTCATGCAGCAGCTTTGATACATATTTTGGCAAAATTTCAAATTTCCATTAAAGGTTACAACAGCAAAAAAAAAACAGAAACAGTGAAAATTTAACAACTTGGCTAACAGCATGACAAGAATAACAACTATTTAAATTCTATTAACTGAAAAAAAATAAATATTTCCATAACACAAAAATTAACTTTACTAAAACCATGCACTGGCAACAAAATTTAAAACAGTTTCTAAACCTCTAAGCAATTTACCTTGAAATTTCGTGTACTTCTGCCAACCGAAAAAAAAATTATTTGAAAATAATTGATAGCAACTCCAACCAAGCAGAAACAGAAATAATCAAAAACAGGCCATCAAATTTAATTTATCAAGTCAAACAATCGGCTTGAAATTAAAAATAAAACAAAGCAACATTAAAACCGTTAAACGGGAGGAAAAAAACAAACTCTCTATTTTTATTATCACTCTATCAATTTTGCAAATAGACACCAACAGAGAAAAGACCACAGCCAAACAGTTTTGCCAATAAACCAACTACAAGAACAAGCAACAGCAGGAGCAGCCACCAACAACAACATTGACGCCTGGATCAAAAAAATCAACAAAAACCAGCAACACGGTAGTGTGCCAGCAGACATAAACATTTAAATACCCACTGACACACACCTTTGAACATTGTCCTGCAGACAAACTCACACTATTGCTCTCGAACAAACATACATTCATACAAACTTAAACAGTTAAACTTTTAACGGTAAAACAGTCCTGCCTTTCATATTGGTTTTGTTATACTGCTTTGCGTTGTGTGAGTGTGTGTTTGAGCGCGTAGTTCTTTTTTTTTTTTTTTTGCTTAAATGTCTGTGGTTGAATTAAAAGCATCTGCTGTTTCCGGTGTGGACTTTCATCAACTTCAGGTAATTTTTTTTCATTATATTTCCTTTTTAATATGAATGTTTTACATTCAAACATATCTGGTATTCAATTTTTTTTCATACAGACAGAGGGACACATAATGCATACCAGCAGACATGCAATAAAACTTTGCTTGTCTGCAGGTACGTAGGAGTATTTTATGTTTCTGCATCTGTTTGTCTGTAATTTTGTGGGAAATTTAATTTTGGTCTCGTTATTTTTATTAAATGTGAGTTAGTAATATTTTTAATGTGGTTATTAAAAAGAATTTTCAAAAACTCTTTCATAAGTAAAAGGAAGTGTTCAAAGTGAAATATTATCATATTGCACAATGGTCTAATCTGGTAAGAGCAAGTTAGAAGAAAAGCAAAACAGCCTTGACCTTTCGTTATCAACCCTGGACTTTAAGTTATGCAGATTTATTCACTAACTAACTACTAACTACTAACTAACTAACTACTAACTACTAACTACCTAACTACTACTAACTAACTAACTAACTAACTAACTAACTAACTAACTAACTAACTAACTAACTAACTAACTAACTAACTAACTAACTAACTAACTAACTAACTACTAACTAACTAACTAACTAACTAACTAACTAACTAACTAACTCACTAACTAACTAACTACACTAACTAACTAACTAACTAACTAACTAACTAACTAACTAACTAACTAACTAACTAACTAACTAACTAACTAACTAA
>NW_023997234.1:0-24843 GCF_015586225.1 Lucilia sericata | reverse complement strand
AAACATGTAAACATGATCTTAGTAAATCTAAGCAAAAACCATAAATAACTAAATACCAAAACTTGTAATATCCCTTGATTTATAGTTTCCTTTCTCGAAAATACCAAAAACCAACAACATAAATTATTAATGCAATTAACACATGCATTTCCTTGAGTGTAGGTTGGATGGTTAGTTGGTTGGTTGGTTCGATGATAAAAACCCAAAAACCCATTAAACCCAACTAACAACAGCAACTAATAATTTATGTTAAATTTAAATAAATTACATGAAAAAAACTACAAGTAATTAAATGTTCGTACAACATTTAATTTGTCAGCAACTAACCGTTACTGTTTATGCTGTTCGTACTATTTTTGTATGTTGTTGTTAAGCATATTGCAGGTTGTCGTTAAAAACTGACAACAATTTTTTATTATTTATTTTTATAGTTAAATAAATTTATATATTTTTAATTCTTTTTGGCATTGTTTGTCAAATAAACAGAAAAAAAACCTAACGAAATTAAAACAGTTTCGTTTTATTATTTACATTGAGATAAAAAGAAGGTGTGGTGGTGACATGGTGTTGTCTTAAAATGATTTTATGTCATCATGTCCATAAAAACGTCTTCATTTTGCTGTGTTTAGAAGAAGTCAAGTAAAAGAATATTGTGTTTTGTCTAATTTATGACATGTTCTGTTTTTTTGTTATTTTAGGGTATTTCCTTAAAGATAAAAAACTTATAGAAACTATTTCCAACTCTTTTGATTGTTTTATTTTTTATGATTTTTTTTTTTTTTGTTGTTAAGTCACCATAATTTTCGGACAATTTATTTATGTTTAAGTGCCTTTTTATATATGTTTTTTTTACAAATATAGTTATATTGCTGAAGAAGCTAAATATATAAACATCAAATTATATTATAAGAATTTTTATTATAGTTTTTTTGTCTAAATAAAGGCGATTTTACACGAAATATAATTTATGATTTATTGACAAAAACTATAAAAATTCTTGACAACAAACCAACAAAAAAAATTAAGAAGTGTCATCAGTTTTGTTTGATTTAATGATTAAAATCTAAGATTATTAAGCTGCTACTCATGGAAAATAAATAATCATTTAACGTGCACTAAATATAACTTCTTTAAAACAAAATTTTATTTAAAATAATTATTTGGTAAAAAAAAAATTCCACTCCTTTTTATGGCAACACATCTGCTTGTTTATTTGCATTTCACAAAAAGTTAAGCAACATTTACCTTCATAATTATCATATCATGAGTCTTAAAAATATAGTCTAGTCTATAGTCTAGTCCTATAGTCTAGTCTATAGTCTAGTCTATAGTCTAGTCTGTAGTCTAGTCTATAGTCTAGTCTATAGTCTAGTCTATAGTCTAGTCTATAGTCTAGTCTATAGTCTAGTCTATAGTCGTCTAGTCTTCTAGTCTAGTCTATAGTCTAGTCTAGTCTAGTCTATAGTCTAGTCTATAGTCTAGTCTATAGTCTAGTCTATAGTCTAGTCTATAGTCTAGTCTATAGTCTAGTCTATAGTCTAGTCTATAGTCTAGTCTATAGTCTAGTCTATAGTCTAGTCTATAGTCTAGTCTATAGTCTAGTCTATAGTCTAGTCTATAGTCTAGTCTATAGTCTAGTCTATAGTCTAGTCTATAGTCTAGTCTATAGTCTAGTCTAGTCTAGTCTATAGTCTAGTCTATAGTCTAGTCTATAGTCTAGTCTATAGTCTAGTCTATAGTCTAGTCTATAGTCTAGTCTATAGTCTAGTCTATAGTCTAGTCTATAGTCTAGTCTAGAGTCTAGTCTATAGTCTAGTCTATAGTCTAGTCTATAGTCTAGTCTATAGTCTAGTCTATAGTCTAGTCTATAGTCTAGTCTATAGTCTAGTCTATAGTCTAGTCTATAGTCTAGTCTATAGTCTAGTCTATAGTCTAGTCTATAGTCTAGTCTATAGTCTAGTCTATAGTCTAGTCTATAGTCTAGTCTATCTAGTCTATAGTCTAGTCTATAGTCTAGTCTATTAGTCTAGTCTATAGTCTAGTCTATAGTCTAGTCTATAGTCTAGTCTATAGTCTAGTCTAGTCTAGTCTAGTGTAGTCTGTCAGTCTATACTGTCTATATCTAGTCTATAGTCTAGTCATAGTAGTCTATAGTCTAGTCTATAGTCTAGTCTATAGTCTAGTCTATAGTCTAGTCTATAGAGTATAGTCTAGTCTATCTAGAGTCTAGTCTATAGTCTAGTCTATAGTCTAGTCTATAGTCTATATAGTCTAGTCTATAGTCTAGTCTATAGTCTAGTCAATAGTCTAGTCTATAGTCTAGTCTATAGTCTAGTCTGTAGTCTAGTCTAGAGTCTAGTCATAGTCTAGTCTATAGTCTAGTCTAGAGTATGACTATAGTCTAGTCTATAGTCTAGTCTCTAGTCTAGTCTAGTCTAGTCAATAGTCTAGTCTATAGTCTAGTCTATAGTCTAGTCTATAGTCTAGTCTATAGTCTAGTCTATAGTCTAGTCTATAGTCTAGTGTATAGTCTATTCTATAATCTAGTCTATAGTCTAGTCTATAATCTAGTCTATAGTCTAGTCTATAGTCTAGTCTATAGTCTAGTCTATAGTCTAGTCTATAGTCTAGTCTATAGTCTGGTCTATAGTCTAGTCATAGTCTATAGTCTAGTCTATAGTCTATAGTCTAGTCTATAGTCTAGTCTATAGTCTAGTCTATAGTCTAGTCTATAGTCTAGTCTATAGTCTAGTCTATAGTCTAGTAGGTCTAGTCTATAGTCTAGTCTATAGTCTAGTCTATAGTCTAGTCTATAGTCTAGTCTATAGTCTAGTCTATAGTCTAGTCTATAGTCTAGTCTAGTCATAGTCTAGTCTATAGTCTAGTCTATAGTCTAGTCTATAGTCTAGTCTATAGTCTAGTCTATAGTCTAGTCTATAGTCTAGTCTATAGTCTAGTCTATAGTCTAGTCTATGTCTAGTCATAGTCTAGTCTATAGTCTAGTCTATAGTCTAGTCTATAGTCTAGTCTATAGTCTAGTCTATAGTCTAGTCTATAGTCTAGTCTATAGTCTAGTCTATAGTCTAGTCTATAGTCTAGCTATAGTCTAGTCTATAGTCTAGTCTATAGTCTAGTCTATAGTCTAGTCTATAGTCTAGTCTATAGTCTAGTCTATAGTCTAGTCTATAGTCTAGTCTATAGTCTAGTCTATCTAGTCTATAGTCTAGTCTATAGTCTAGTCTATAGTCTAGTCTATGTCTAGTCTATAGTCTAGTCTATAGTCTAGTCTAGTCAGTCTATAGTCTAGTCTATAGTCTAGTCTATAGTCTAGTAGGTCTAGTCTATAGTCTAGTCTATAGTCTAGTCTATAGTCTAGTCTATAGTCTAGTCTATAGTCTAGTCTATAGTCTAGTCTATAGTCTAGTCTATAGTCTAGTCTATAGTCTAGTCTATAGTCTAGTCTATAGTCTAGTCTATAGTCTAGTCTATAGTCTAGTCTATAGTCTAGTCTATAGTCTAGTCTATAGTCTAGTCTATAGTCTAGTCTATAGTCTAGTCTATAGTCTAGTCTATAGTCTAGTCTATAGTCTAGTCTATAGTCTAGTCTATAGTCTAGTCTATAGTCTAGTCTATAGTCTAGTCTAGTCTAGTCTATAGTCTAGTCTATAGTCTAGTCTATAGTCTAGTCTATAGTCTAGTCTATAGTCTAGTCTATAGTCTAGTCTATAGTCTAGTCTATAGTCTAGTCTAGTCTATAGTCTAGTCTATAGTCTAGTCAATAGTCTAGTCTATAGTCTAGTCTATAGTCTAGTCTGTAGTCTAGTCTAGAGTCTAGTCTATAGTCTAGTCTATAGTCTAGTCTATAGTCTAGTCTATAGTCTAGTCTTAGTCTAGTCTATAGTCTAGTCTATAGTCTAGTCTATAGTCTAGTCTATAGTCTAGTCTATAGTCTAGTCTATAGTCTAGTCTATAGTCTAGTCTATAGTCTAGTCTATAGTCTAGTCTATAGTCTAGTCTATAGTCTAGTCTATAGTCTAGTCTATAGTCTAGTCTATAGTCTAGTCTTAGTAGTCTATAGTCTAGTCTATAGTCTAGTCTATAATCTAGTCTATAATCTAGTCTATAGTCTAGTCTATAGTCTAGTCTATAGTCTAGTCTATAGTCTAGTCTATAGTCTAGTCTATAGTCTAGTCTATAGTCCAGTCTATAGTCTAGTCTATAGTCTAGTCTATAGTCTAGTCTATAGTCTAGTCTATAGTCTAGTCTATAGTCCAGTCTATAGTCTAGTCATAGTCTAGTCTATAGTCTAGTCTATAGTCTAGTCTATATCTAGTCTAGTCTATAGTCTAGTCTATAGTCTAGTCTATAGTCTAGTCTATAGTCTAGTCTATATCTAGTCTATAGTCTAGTCTATAGTCTAGTGTATAGTCTATTCTATAATCTAGTCTATAGTCTAGTGTATAGTCTATTCTATAATCTAGTCTATAGTCTAGTCTATATCTAGTCTAGTCTAGTCTAGTCTAGTCTATAGTCTAGTCTATAGTCTAGTTATAGTCTAGTCTATAGTCTAGTCTATATCTAGTCTATAGTCTAGTCTATAGTCTAGTCTATAGTCTAGTCTATAGTCTAGTCTATAGTCTAGTCTATAGTGTAGTCTATAGTCTATCTATAGTCTAGTCTATAATCTAGTCTATAACTAGTCTATATCTAGTCTATATCTAGTCTATAGTCTAGTCTATAGTCTAGTCTATAGTCTAGTCTATAGTCTAGTCTATAGTCCAGTCATAGTCTAGTCTATAGTCTAGTCTATAGTCTAGTCTATAGTCTAGTCTATAGTCTAGCTATAGTCTAGTCTATAGTCTAGTCTATAGTCTAGTCTATAGTCTAGTCTATAGTCTAGTCTATAGTCTATAGTCTAGTCTATAGTCTAGTCTATAGTCTAGTGTATAGTCTATTCTATAATCTAGTCTATAGTCTAGTGTATAGTCTATTCATAATCTAGTCTATAGTCTAGTCTATAATCTAGTCTATAGTCTATCTATAGTCTAGTCTATAGTCTAGTCTATAGTCTAGTCTATAGTCTAGTCTATAGTCTAGTCTATAGTCTAGTCTATAGTCTAGTCTATAGTCTAGTCTATAGTCTAGTCTATAGTCTAGTCTATAGTCTAGTCTATAGTGTAGTCTATAGTCTAGTCTATAGAGTCTATAGTCTAGAGTCTAGTCTATAGTCTAGTCTAGTCTATAGTCTAGTCTAGTCTTAGTCTAGTCTAGTCTATAGTCTAGTCTATAGTCTAGTCTATAGCCTAGTCTATAGTCTAGTCTATAGTCTAGTCTAGTCTATAGTCTAGTCTATAGTCTAGTCTATAGTCTAGTCTATAGTCTAGTCTATAGTCTAGTCATAGTCTAGTCAATAGTCTAGTCTATAGTCTAGTCTATAGTCTAGTCTATAGTCTAGTCTATAGTCTAGTCTATAGTCTAGTCTATAGTCTAGTCTATAGTCTAGTCTATAGTCTAGTCTATAGTCTAGTCTATAGTCTATAGTCTAGTCTATAGTCTAGTCTATAGTGTAGTCTATAGTCTAGTCTATAATCTAGTCTATAATCTAGTCTATAGTCTAGTCTATAGTCTAGTCTATAGTCTAGTCTATAGTCTAGTCTATAGTCTAGTCTATAGTCCAGTCTATAGTCTAGTCTATAGTCTAGTCTATAGTCTAGTCTATAGTCTAGTCTATAGTCTAGTCTATAGTCCAGTCTATAGTCTAGTCTATAGTATAGTCTATCGTCTAGTCTATAGTCTAGTCTATAGTCTAGTCTATAGTCTAGTCTATAGTCTAGTCTATAGTCTATTCTATAATCTAGTCTATAGTCTAGTCTATAATCTAGTCTATAGTCTAGTCTATAGTCTAGTCTATAGTCTAGTCTATAGTCTAGTCTATAGTCTAGTCTATAGTCTAGTCTATAGTCTAGTCTATAGTCTAGTCTATAGTCTAGTCTATAGTATAGTCTATAGTCTAGTCTAGTCTATAGTCTAGTCTATAGTCTAGTCTATAGTCTAGTCTATAGTCTAGTCTATAGTCTAGTCTATAGTCTAGTCTATAGTCTAGTCTATAGTCTAGTCTATAGTTTGTCTATAGTCTAGTCTATAGTCTAGTCTATAGTCTAGTCTACAGTCTAGCCGATAGTCTAGTCGATAGTCTAGTCGATAGTCTAGTCGATAGTCTAGTCGATAGTCTAGTCGATAGTCAAGTCGATAGTCTAGTCTATAGTCTAGTCTATAGTCTAGTCTATAGTCTAGTCTATAGTCTAGTCTATAGTATAGTCTAGTATTCTCGTCTATAGTCTAGTCCTATAGTCTAGTCTATAGTCTATTCTATAGTTATTCTATCTTAGGTTCCTATTGTGTAGTCATAGTTTAGTCTAGAGTCGTTAGTCTAGCCTATAAGTCTAACCTATTAGTCTAGTTTTATAGCGTTATAGTCTCTTGTATAGTGTCGTCTATAGTCTAGTTTTTGTCCAAGTCTACGTCCACAAGGTCCTATATGAGATCAAGTCTCACAGCTAGCGACAATTCTACGTTCTAGTATGAGACGTCTGTGTACATACATATTTCAAGCTTAAGTTACCAGCTTTTAGTTAAAGAAAATTAATTACCAACAAATAAAAAAAATGTTGATTTTACTAATTGATTAATTAATCTAAATTTCTGGTAGCTGCAACTGAATTTTAAACATAAAAGCACAATTTTTTATAACAAAAAAATAAGAAAAATATTTGAAAATTAATATTAACAAATTTATCAATATTATTTCTTTAAAACAAACAAAATAATTCTTACAAATACTCCAATATAAATGAAACAAACAAAAATAAGAGAAAATATAATTATTAGAAATAATTACAAGTGATTAAGGAATATTTTTTAAATAAATTATATATTCCATTGTTATGCAAAATAGGCTTAAGTGGTAGAAAAGACACAGGGGACCTTTAACAGTCTAAAGTTTAACAAACGTAATTGAGTCATAAATTTCAAATATTTTATCACTTTAGTATGTAAATCAATTTTGTTTTTATGAAAAGGTGGGGGCTAAAAAGAAGACAATAAGCAGAAAAAATTATTATAAAGAATAAAAAAAAAATATTAAGGACTTCTAAAGCAATCAAATGAAACATGTCTAATTCTACTTAATTCATGTCTTAATAATGACCAAAAAGAACCCAAAAAAAGAACTGTGACCAACCACTTTAAAGACTATTTTGCATATTTAATTAGAAAAAAAACAACATTTTTGAGAATGAGTGTTTTAATACTTAAGTAATTTATTAAACTGATAAAAATTTACATTTTTAATAAAATAGAAACAAAAAAAACAACAACTTAATTTTGTAAGTGGGTTTTAAGTCGGTACAATTTCCTTTGAAGGGATTTGAAATTATTTTAGTTAAAGTATTTTTAGTTTTCCCTTCTTAGTTAAGGGTTTTTTTGAATTTATTTTTTAAGTCTATAATTTATAATTTTCTCATTTTAATGATGATGTTTTATGTTGTGTTAATATTTTGTTTATTTTCTTAAATATTAACACTTTGTAGTTGTGGTTGTTTTAGTTGTAGGCTGCTTTTTTTGTACAAAGCCATAAAAATATAGAAAAAACTTAAATATTAGACCTACGGTCATTAACTGCACAGTGGCTTGTTAGAGACAAAAATGCATGGTCTATAGTCTAGTCTAGTATATTAGATTATATACTAGACTATAGACCATGCATTTTTCGTCTCCAACTAGTCTAGTCTATAGTCTAATCTGTAGTCTAACCTAGTCTAGTCTAGTCTATAGTCTAGTCTATAGTCCAGTCTATAGTCTTTTCTATAGTCTATACTAGTCTATTCCAGTATCTAGTCTATAGTTTCGTTTATATTCTAGTCTATAGTCTAGTCTAATAGTCTAGTCTATAGTCTAGTCAATAAACTAGTCTATAGTCTAGTCAATAGTCTAGTCTATAGCCTAGTCTATAGTCTGGTCTATAGTCTAGGTCTATAGTCTATTCTATAGCCTAGTCTATAGTCAGGTCTATAGGGTAGTCTATAGCCTAGTCTATAGTCTGGTCTATAGTCTATCTAGTCTAGTCTATAGTCTAGTCTATAGTCTAGTCTATAGTCTAGTCTAATACTATAGTCTAGTCTATATAGTCTAGTCTATAGTCTAGTCTATAGTCTAGTCTTAGTCTAGTCTATAGTCTAGTCTATAGTCTAGTCTATAGTCTAGTGTATAGTCTAGTCTATAGTCTAGTGTCTAGTCTATAGTCTAGTGTATAGTCTAGTCTATAGTCTAGTATAGTCTAGTCTATGTCTAGTCCATAGTCGTCTATAGTCTAGTCTATAGTCTAGTCTATAGTATCTAGTCTATAGTCTAGTCTATAGTCTAGTGTATAGTCTAGTCTATAGTCTAGTCTATAGTCTAGTCTATAGTCTAGTCTATAGTCTAGTCTATAGTCTAGTCTATAGTCTAGTCTATAGTCTAGTCTATAGTCTAGTCTATAGTCTAGTCTATAGTCTAGTCTATAGTCTAGTCATAGTCTAGTCTATAGTCTAGTCTATAGTCTAGTCTATAGTCTAGTCTATAGTCTAGTCTATAGTCTAGTCTATAGTCTAGTCTATAGTCTAGTCTATCTATAGTCTAGTCTATAGTCTAGTCTATAGTCTAGTCTATAGTCTAGTCTATAGTCTAGTCCTATAGTCTAGTCTATAGTCTAGTCTATAGTCTAGTCTATAGTCTAGTCTATAGTCTAGTCTATAGTCTAGTCTATAGTCTAGTCTATTAGTCTAGTCTATAGTCTAGTCTATAGTCTAGTCTATAGTCTAGTCTATAGTCTAGTCTATTCTAGTCTATGTTAGTCATAGTCTAGTCTCTAGTCTAGTCTATAGTCTAGTCTATAGTATAGGCTATAGTCTAGTCTATAGTCTAGTCTATAGTCTAGTCTATAGTTAGTCTATAGTCTAGTCTATAGTCTAGTCTATAGTCTAGTCTATAGTCTAGTCTATAGTCTAGTCTATAGTCTAGTCTATAGTCTAGTCTATAGTCTAGTCTATAGTCTAGTCTATAGTCTAGTCTATAGTCTAGTCTCTAGTCTAGTCTATAGTCCTAGTTCTATAGTCTAGTCTATATTATCTAAGCTCTCTAGTCTAGTCTATAGTCTAGTCTATAGTCTAGTCTATAGTCTAGTCTATAGTCTAGTCTATAGTCTAGTCTATAGTCTAGTCTATAGCAGTCTAGTCTAGTCTATAGTCTAGTCCTATAGTCTAGTCTATAGTCAGTCCTATAGTCTAGCTATAGTCTAGTCTATCAGTCTAGTAGTCTAGGTCTATAGTCTAGTCTATAGTCTAGTCTATAGTCTAGTCTATAGTCTAGTCTATAGTCTAGTCTATAGTCTAGTCTATAGTCTAGTCTATAGTCTAGACTATAGTCTAGTCTATAGTCTAGTCTATAGTCTAATCTAGTCTATAGTCTAGTCTATAGTCTAGTCTATAGACTAGCCTATAGTCTAGTCTATAGTCTAGTCTATAGTCTAGTCTATAGTCTAGTTATAGTCTAGTGTATAGTCTAGTCTATAGTCTAGTCTATAGTCTAGTCTATAGTCTAGTCTAAAGTCTAGTCTAAAGTCTAGTCTAAAGTCTAGTCTAAAGTCTAGACTATAGTCTAGTCTATAGTCCAGTCTATAGTCTAGTCTATAGTCTGGTCTAGTCTATAGTATAGTCTATAGTCTATTCTTTAGTCTTGTCTATAGTCTAGTCTATAGTCGAATCTATAGTCTTGTCTATTGTCTAGTCTATGTATGTGTATCTAGTCTATAATCTAGTGTATGGTCTAGTTTCCAAATTTTTTGTTTGGAAGAAAATTTATCAAACACTTTTCAAACATTTTCTATAGGAAAAAAATTTTCAACAATTTTCTTTTGAACAAATTTTATTCTAACCAATTTTTCTTCTTAATCTTACCACAGTGCACTAAACTATTATCAGTTCATAAATATTCAAATAGTTTTAATTTTTAGTATGTGTCTATTACATTGTTCTTGCTTTATGTCAAATAGCATTTTCTGTCGCTTAGACATGTTTAAGTTGTGTAAAAATTATTTAAAACATAATTAATCAACATTAATGTCTTTGTTAATGTGGGAATTATAAATGGAAAAAATCAACCAACATCTAACCGAAAAAAAAAAAATAGAAAAAGAAATAGAAAAAAGAAAAATGTTCTTTGCCACTGAAACTTAAAACAACCACCTCTATGTATAACAAACTAACTGACTACCGCTGCCATCATCAGCGTTAATATTTTACCAAACGCCATTAGTGTGATTTACGTTTTATAAAAATTTTACACCACTTTTTTAGTTCTTCCACCAACTATAACTAACAGTGAGTGCCACTGTCTAGCCTTTGTATACCTTATATTAAGTCTCGTTTTATCTTATTTATTTCCTTTTTAAAAGTTTCTTCTTAAAATTAATTATTGTTTTAATTAATTTATATAAAAAAGAGATATTCTCCATCAAGCAAGTTAATATATTTGTTTAGTTGTCTTCTAATAATAAATTTAAATTTATTACATACAGGTATTAGGAACAACAACAACAACAACAAAACAGAATGACAAATGTTAACAAACGTATCAAATTTAAGCCACAGGGTCGAAGCAACGAACTGAATCAGGCAACGCTTATTGGTTCAAGTTTTTAAATATCTTTCGGCTGTCTTTAAGCCCTTAGTACAGTGTCTTTTAATAACTGATTGTAATTTTTTTAAATTAATGAACATTGTAATGGTTTTTAATTTGAAACTCATAAGTTAACAAGTCTATTAAATTTAAACACCGTTTCCGATTGTAATAACAAAATGGCCACAACTGGTCACTGGCATCCCATCAGTTACTGACAAACTTTTCTATAGAAAATATCATTAGTAAGATTAAGAGCTTGTCGGTCAATTTTTTTTATAGAAATTATCATCAAATACTTATCATCAGTTGCTGATCAACTTTTCTATAGAAAAGATAATCAGTTAATCATTAAAGATTATCTGTTACTGATCAACTTTTCTATAGAGAAGATAATCAGTTACTACTCAACCTTTCTATAGACAAGATCATCAGTTACTGATCAACTTTTCTATAGACAAGATCATCAAATACTGATCACTCTTTTCTATAGAAAAGATCATCAGTCACAGATGAACTTTTCTATATAAAAGATCATCAGTCAATAAGCAACATTTCTATAGAAAAGATCATCAGACAATGATCAACAGTTACTGATCAACTTTTCTATAGAGAAGATAATCAGTTATTGATCAAACTTTCTATAGACACGATCATCAGTTACTGATCAACTTTTCTATAGAAAACATCAACTGATCAACTTTTGTAAAGAAAAGACCATCTGTAACCTGATCAACTTTTCTATAGAAAAGATCATCAGTTACTGATCAACTTTTCTATAGAAAAGATCATCAGTTACTGATCAACTTTTCTATAGAAAAGATCATCAGTTACTGATCAACTTTTCTATAGAAAAGATCATCAGTTACTGATCAACTTTTCTATAGAAAAGATCATCAGTTACTGATCAAATTTTATATAGAAAAGATCATCAGTTACTGATCAAATTTTATATAGAAAAGATCATCAGTTACTGATCAACTTTTCTATAGAGATCAGTTATTGATCAACCTTTCTATAGTCACGATCATCAGTTACTGATCAACTTTTCTATAGACAAGATCATCAAATACTGATTACTCTTTTCTATAGAAAAGATCAACAGATCAACTTTTCTAAAGAAAAGATCATCTGTAACTGATCAACTTTTCTATAGAAAAGACCATCAGTTACTGATCAACTTTTCTATAGAAAAGAACTTTTCTATAGAAAAGATCATCAGTTACTGATCAACTTTTTTATAGAAAAGATCATCTGATCAACTTTCCTATAGATCAACTTTTCTATAGAAAAGATCATCATAAGTTACTGATCAACTTTTCTATAGAAAAGATCATCAGTTACTGATCAATCTTTCTATAGAAAAGATCATCAGTTACTGATCAACTTTTCTATAGAAAAGATCACCTGATCAACTTTTCTAAAGATAGGATCATCTGTGACTGATCAACTTTTCTAAAGATAGGATCATCTGTAACTGATCAACTTTTCTATAGAAAAGATCATCTGTAACTGGTCGACTTTTCTATAGAAAAGATCATCTGTAACTGATCAAATTTTCAATAGAAAAGATCATCTGTAACTGATCAACTTTTCTATAGGAAATATCATCAGTTACTGATCAACTTTTCGATAGAAAAGATCATCAGTTACTGATCAACTTTTCTATAGAAAAGATCATCAGTTACTGATCAACTTTTCTATAGAAAAGATCATTAGTTACTGATCAACTTTTTTATAGAAAAGATCATCAGTTCCGGATTAACTTTTCTATAGATGTTCAAAATCTAAAGGATTTGAAAATTTTCTTAATGTTTCTCGAGGAAACATTGTAAAATATTGTTTAATTGAATAAGTTATTAATGCTTAATGCTATTGTAACGGTTTAATTGTATTATTTGTTATAACAACAGAGAGACAAACAAATACATTTGCCTACTAACAAACAACATTAAAATATGTATAAAATGTATTTCTGTTTACATATAAATATATAAATTGTATAAATACTTACATATCTCGCACTCACTCACTGTGTATTATTTTAAATTTACAAGTGCGAGTTACCTGTGAACTTAAACATGTTAAAACCATTACAATTGTAACATTAACATGCCACCAAGTGGTAGCAGTCAAGTTCGACTTACACAAACAAACAAGTAAATGTATGTATAAATATGACTCTGTAATGGTTGTTTGTATATAGTTACATACATGTAAAATATGCTTGAATATTGTAACTAAGTAAATGTTCATTAAAAAGTAAATTAAGTAATTAAGATAATTAATGTTGTTTGGTTGTTGTCTTGTCTACTTTGGCAAACAACTAGTAATAAAGGCAGTAAATGTAAAATAGCAGCAGCAGCAGGCAGTATTTTACAAACTGCTATAATTCAAAGAAATCTGTGAGTTATTTAAATACATAAATTGTTTGTTTATATGTAAATGTATTTGGAAATGTGATACACATTGTTGTTTTACTTTACATTACAATAATAATGAATAAAAATTTAAATAATATTATAACATTAACTAACCAACAAAAGAACGAAAGAGCGAGACAGAATGTTTGTAATTTAATGGTTTAAAATGTCTAAAGAATTTTAACAAATAGCAGGTATTGTTTGTTTTTTTTTTTTGTAACCTGGGGCAAATATTTCATTTAAATACAAAAACACACCAACTATATAAAAATGTCAAGATTTATAAAGGAAAGTTTTTTAAAACGGTACTAGTTTATGGACCTGTGGTACTGGTTTATTAGACTATATTAGAAATATTATTAATATAGACCAAATAAGGAATTGGTGATTAATTATAGTAACAGTATTAAAAATTAAAATGTGTATTTTACATGTATTTACGGATGTTGTATTCAATTACAAATTAATTAATAAAATTGTCATTTTATGAAAAAGTTAATCCGAATTTTATGAACATTTCTATAGAAACGTTGATCAGTAACAGATGATCTTTTCTATGGAAAAGGTGATCAGTAACTGATGTTCTTTTCTATAGAAAAGTTGATCAGTAACTGATGAGCTTTTCTATAGAAAACTTGATCAGTAACTGATGAGCTTTCCTATAGAAAAGTTGATCAGTAACTGATGATCTTGTCTATAGAAAACTTGATCAGTAACTGATGATATTTTTTATAGAAAACTTGATCAGTAACTGATGATATTTTTTATAGAAAACTTGATCAGTAACTGATGAGCTTTTCTATAGAAAAGTTGATCAGTAAGAGACGATCTTTTCTATGGAAAATTTAATCAATAACTGATGATCTTTTCTATAGAAAAGTTGATCAGTAACTGATGATCTTTTTATAAAAAAGTTGATCAGTAACTGATGATCTTTTCCATAGAAAAGTTGACCAGTAAATGATGATCTTTTCCTTAGAAAAGTTGATCAGTAGTTGATGATCTTTTCTATCGAAAAGTTGATCAGTAACTGATGATCTTTTCTATAGAAAAGTTGATCAGTAACTAATGATCTTTTCTATAGAAAAGTTGATCTTTTCTTTAGAAAAGTTGATCAGTAATTGATGATCTTTTCTATAGAAAAGTTGATGAGTATGTGATGATCTTTTCTATACAAAAGTTGATCGGAAACTGATAATCTTTTCCATAGAAAAGTTGATCAGTAAATGATGATCTTTTCCATAGAATGATCTTTTCCATAGAAAAGTTGACCAGTAACTGATGATCTTTTTTATAAAAAAGTTGATCAGTAACTTATGATATTTTCTATAGAAAAGTTGATCAGTATCTGATGATCTTTTCTACAGAAAAGTTGATAAGTAACTGATGATCTTTTCTATACAAAAGTTGAGAAGTAACTGATGATCTTTTCTACAGAAAAGTTGATAAGTAACTGACGATCTTTTCTATAGAAATGTTATCCAGTAACTGATGATAGTTTCTATAGAAAAGTAGATCAGTAACTGGTGATCATTTCTATAGAAAAGTTGAGCAGTAACTGATGATCTTTTCTATAGAAAAGTTGATCAGTAACTTATGATCTTTTCTATAGAAATGTTGATCAGTAACTTATGATCTCTTCTATAGAAAAGTTAATCAGTAACTGACGATCTTTTCTATAGAAAAGTTGATCAGTAATTGATAATCTTTTTATAGAAAAGTTTATCAGTAATTGATGATCTTTTCTATGGAAAAGTTGATCAATAAGTGGTGATCTTTTCTATAGAAATGTTGATCAGTAAGTGATGATCTTCCTATAAAAAATTTATAAGGAACTGATCTTTTCTATAGAAAAGTTGATCAGTAACTAATGATCGTTCCTATAGAAAAGTTGATCAGTAACTTATGATCTTTTCTATAGAAATGTTGATCAGTAACTTATGATCATTTCTATAGAAAAGTTGATCAGTAACTGACGATCTTTTCTATTGAAAAGTTGATCAGTAACTTATGATCTTTTCTATAGAAAAATTGATCAGTTACTGATGATATTTTCTATAAAAATTTGATCAGTAACAGATGATTATAAAAAGTTAAAAATTACCAATATATTTATTGGACCAACAGTAACCAATGTATCGTGTATCTTTCAGTACATATAGTTTTTTTTTTTTTGCTGGCTGTAAAGTATATACAATTCTGCTTAAATTTTACCACTTTTTTTAAATTCAATTTAAAAAAGAAATTTCATTAAATTTCTGTTTTCAATAAATGTCCAAAAAAGTTTCACATTCCTTTAACAGCCATAATACCAAACAAAATAAAGAAAGAAAAAATTCCAAAAAAAAAAAAAATATATTGACCATTACATAAACAAGCGAAAAAAATCTGTTACAATTACAGAAAATTAGTGGTCCCCATTGGAAGTTCATATTTGTAACAACTATAACGGGGTATTTTAACATCGTCATCAGCAGAAACATTATCAATGCTACATCAGCACGTTGCACAGTAAAAGTTGTCACTCGTATTAGTACTCACACACTCACAGCTGCACGAAATGCCCTGTAGTTAGGGGAGATTGGACCTCGAGGGATCCAACTCTTTACAAATTCGAAAAACTTTTTATTTTGTTTAGAAATAGACCATTGATGTCTATTTTCTAAGGTTTAAAGTGTTCTCTTTGAAGATTATTAGGGAACACTGAAGTGACAATTGCCTCTACGACAGATTATTTTGGAAGACTAGCTTGCCAAGAGGTCGTCTTTTACTTATTTTAAAACTGCTGGATGCAACCACATTCATATAGCATAAAGGCAAGTAGATGTGACGACATACACGCCACTAATGAGAGACCAATTTGTTTGGATCATTAGTAACCATTGAACATTGGTATTTTTTCTATACAAACATTACAACAAATATTATTTATATGAAAAAAGACATGGTTTATTGTTTTCACAACAACTACATACAAAAATTCAATTGTTTTTTCATCGTCTCCAAGTCATTTAATTTGTCAATGATATGGCCAATTTTGGAAGAATTTTTGTGTGTGTAACCAACCAGCAACCAACAATATGGATGGATGGACGTATGGATGTTTAAATGGCTAAATAACGGCATATAAGTCTTGTTCAATAAAAACAAAACACAGATGAAAAGGAATTTTTTTTATTACTTCAATTTCCCCCTCCCAAATGGAAAACACTAATTACTTCAGAAAAAAAAGTCGGCAAATAAACAGAAGAAAAAACAAACAACACGCTAAACTATAAACAAATAATTGAGATTTTTTTAAAATCATTTGTTCTGATGCCTCTCAAACAGTTAGTACCAAAATGGAAAAAAAAATACCCCAAACAAAAAAGACAATATTTAACAACAACATTCTTTTTAAACGCCAGCGCCACAATTTTTTATGGTTTTAATTCCTTTCTTTTATTATTTGTTGATTGTTCTTGTAGTTGTTTGTTTGGTTTTCATCATATCCGAGAAAATACCATAAAATTTTTCAAATTATATTCATTTTCATGTTAGTTTTGTATGACTGAATGTTTAAATATGCATTGAGAAGTGCTGAAAAAAATAACGAAAGAAATAATATAGAGAACCCGTCGTCCAGAGTAAAAACTCACACCAACGTGACAATTAATTGTATAACAAATGTTTGAAACAAAAAAAAAATAACTGAAATTAAAAGACGTACATATTAATTAGTTTAAAGTGTAATACACTTAAAGAAAATATGCATACAAATAAGCATAAACGGCTAATGAGTCTAAAAGAATGACAGGAATGATCTAATCAAAAATTTTTCTACAGACATGACCTTCAGTTGCTGATCAACATTTCTATAGAAAAGATCTTTCGTTACTGATCAACGTTTCTATAGAAAAGATCGTCAGTTACTGATCAACTTTTCTATACAAAATATCTTCAGATACTGATCAACGGTTCTATAGAAAAGATCGTCAGCTACTGATAAACTTGTCTATAAAATAGATCATCAGTTACTGATCATCTTTTCTACATAAAATATCATCATTTACTGATCAACTTTTCTATAGAAAAGATAATCATTTACTGATCAACTTTTCTATAGAAAAGATCATCAATTACTGATCTGATCAACTTTTCTATAGAAAAGATCGTAAGTTACTGATCAACTTTTCTATAGAAAAGATCAACAGCTACTGATCGAATTTCATACAGAAGAGATCATCAGTTAATGATCAATTATTCTATAGAAAAGATCAACAGCTACTGATTAAATTTTATAGAGGAAAGATCTTGAGTTTCTGCTCAATTATTCTATAGAAAATATCATCAGTTACTGATCAACTTTTCTATAGAAAGGATCATCAGTTACTGATCAACTTTTCTATAGAAAAGATCATCAGTTATTGATCATCATTTGTATAGAAAAGATCATCAGTTACTGATCAACTTTTGTATAGAAAAGATCATCAGTTACTGATCAACTTTTTTATAGAAAAGAGTTACTGATCAACTTTTCTATAGAAAATATCATGAGTTACTGATCAACTTTTTTATAGAAAAGATCATCAGTTACTGATCAACTTTTCTATAGAAAGGATCATCAGTTACTGATCAACTTTTCTATAGAAAAGATCATCAGTTATTGATCATCTTTTGTATAGAAAAGATCATCAGTTACTGATCAACTTTTGTATAGAAAAGATCATCAGTTACTGATCAACTTTTCTATAGAAAAGTTCAACAGCTACTGATCAAATTTCATATAGAAAATATCATCAGTTAATTATCAATTATTCTATAGAAAAGATCAACGGCTACTGATCAAATTTAATAGAGAAAAGATCTTGAGTTACTGATCAATTATTCTATAGAAAATATCATCAGTTACTGATCAACTTTTCTATAGAAAAGATCATCAGTTACTGATCAACATCTCAATACAAAGGATCATCAGTTACTGATCAACTTTTCTATAGAAAAGATCATCAGTTACTGACCAACTTTTCTATAGAAAAGATCATCAGTTACTGATCAACTTTTCTATAGAAAAGATCATCAGTTACTGATCAACTTTTCTATAGAAAAGATCATCAGTTACTGATCAACTTTTCTATAGAAAAGATCATCAGTTACTGATCTACTTTTTTATAGAAAAGATCATCAGTTAGTGAACAACTTTTCTATAGACAAGATTATCAGTTAATAATCAACTTTTTTATAGAAAAGATCATCAGTTACTGATCAACTTTTTCACAAAACAAATCATCAGTTACTGATAAAATTTCTTATAGGTAAGACTATTAGTTAGTGATCAACTTTTCTCTGAAAACAATCATTAGTTTATCATATACTTTTCTGTAGAATTTTCACCAACTTTTATATAGAAAAGATCATCAATTTCTAATCAACAAAACTTGGTCCTTCGAACCAGTAGAACTGTAGTGAAAACATATTTATAAAGTTACTTTTTTCTCTCAGTGTGCGTTTCTTCTCAACGTATCTCACAAACAATTTGATAGTCAAAGTTAATGGTGAAAATATAAGGAAAACTAAAACACATAGACCATATCTGGATGCCGGCTTAATAAGTAAATACCGCTTTTATTACACAGGCAGACAAAAGGCAAAAAAAAAAGAAAAGAAAGAAGGAGAAAAAAACAAACCAGCAGGCGCTTCATAATAAACACATACTCAGGCAAACAAATAGTATACTGGCCACATGCAGACGGACGGACAGACAGATAAATAAACATTTCATTTCATTATAGTTTATTTAACAACTTCATTAGAAAACGCAAGTCAAGTTGAACCGAACAAACGAGTAAAATAGAAAAAATAAAATAATTAAATAGAAGAAAAAATGAAAAAAAAAATACGTCTAAATCGAAACTGGCTTAATGGCTAATTAGACTAATTAGGAGGCTTATTACATACATTCCCATACATTAAATTACATATAGACACACACACGTACTAGCAGTGGTAGCAAGTAGTACATGCACACATGTATAGGAATTAGAAAATGTTGCATACGACTGCATTTATACAAACACTTGTTTTGTTGTTGTTTTATTAATATCTGTAGCAACTTCAAAAAAGCCATTTTTTTGAAAAAAAAGTGCAAGAGTGTTGTAAAAAAAAAGAACAGGTTCAAATTAGAAACATATATTTTTTAAGAGTTTCAAAGAGGGAACAACTGTAGCAACTACAAAACTAGCCGCTTATAGATTGTTTGCTGTTGATCTTAGGAATATATATTTTTTTTCTTTATTATTAAACATGTATTTATTAACACACAAATTACATTCATATATGGATATAAATATACATATATATATGTACAATACATACAAGGGTAGACATAAAAGTTTCTTTGATCTTATAGAAAAGATCGGCAGTTCCTGGTCAACTTTTCTATAGAAAAGATCATCAGTTACTGGTCAACTTTTCTATAGAAAAGATCATCAGTTACTGGTCAACTTTTCTATAGAAAAGATCATCAGTTACTGATCAACTCTTCTATAGAAAAGATCATCAGTTACTGATCAACTCTTCTATAGAAAAGATCATCAGTTACTGATCAACTTTTCTATAGAAAAGATCATCAGTTACTGATCAACTTTTCTATAGAAAAGATCATCAGTTACTGTTCAACTTTTCTATAGAAAAGATCATCATTTACTGATCAACTTTTCTATAGAAAAGATCATCAGTTACTGATCAACTTTTCTATAGAAAAGATCATCAGTTACTGATCAACTTTTCTATAGAAAAGATCATCAGTTACTGATCAACTTTTCTATAGAAAAGATCATCAGTTACTGATCAACCTTTCTATAGAAAAGATCATCAGTTACTGATCAACTTTTCTATAGAAAAGATCATCAGTTACTGATCAACTTTTCTATAGAAAAGATCATCAGTTACTGATCAACTTTTCTATAGAAAAGATCATCAGTTACTGATCAACTTTTCTATAGAAAATATCATCAGTTACTGATCAACTTTTCTATAGAAAATATCATCAGTTACTGATCAACTTTTCTATAGAAAATATCATCAGTTACTGATCAACTTTTCTATAGAAAATATCATCAGTTACTGATCAACTTTTCTATAGAAAAGATCATCAGTTACTGATCAACTTTTCTATAGAAAAGATCATCAGTTACTGATCAACTTTTCTATAGAAAAGATCATCAGTTACTGATCAACTTTTCTATAGAAAAGATCATCAGTTACTGATCAACTTTTCTATAGAAAAGATCATCAGTTACTGATCAACTTTTCTATAGAAAAGATCATCAGTTACTGATCAACTTTTCTATAGAAAGATCACAGTACTGTTCAACTTTCTATAGAAAAGATCATCAGTTACTGTTCAACTTTTCTATAGAAAAGATCATCAGTTACTGTTCAACTTTTCTATAGAAAAGATCATCAGTTACTGTTCAACTTTTCTATAGAAAAGATCATCAGTTACTGTTCAACTTTTCTATAGAAAAGATCATCAGTTACTGATCAACTTTTCTATAGAAAAGATCATCAGTTACTGATCAACTTTTCTATAGAAAAGATCATCAGTTACTGATCAACTTTTCTATAGAAAAGATCATCAGTTACTGATCAACTTTTCTACAGAAAAGATCATCAGTTACTGATCAACTTTTCTATAGAAAAGATCATCAGTTACTGATCAACTTTTATATAGAAAAGATCTTCTTTTCTATAGAAAAATCATCAGTTACTGATTAATTTTTCTATGGAAAAGACCATGGGTTACTGGTCAACTTTTATATGGAAAAGATCATCGGTTACTGATCATTTTTTCTAGAAAAAAGGTCATCAGTTACGGATCGGCTTCTGTATAGAAGAGATAATGAGATACAGATCAACTTTTTTATGGAAAAGATCTTCTGTTACTAATAAACTTTTCTATAGAAAAGATCTTTAATGATCATTTTTCTATAGAAAAAATCTTTATTTACTGAACAACTTTTCGATAGAAAAGGCTTCAGTTTCTGTTTAACGATATTCAGTTACTGATGGACTCTTAAAATTTTCCATAGGAAAGATCTGTTTCTGCTCAAAAAAGATTTCAATTTCAAAGAACTTTTGAGTTTGCACTCACATATTTCGGTAACAAATTTATATGCCAGTGGCTTGATTTTACTAGTTTTTCCTTTTTTCACATACTGTCTTAAAGTGAAGGGGTGTTTATTTATTTTTTTTTTTTTGTTTTATTCTTATTTTCCCGTTAAGACTAATTCTATTGCCACCACCAGCAACACCGATCAGCCAGTTAGAACTGCAACAATTGCCGGCTGATACAACAATTAGGCTACTGGTTGTTTTTTTGTTGTGACCATTGCGTGAAACTATGTAGTCACACTAGAACCAGGTGTATGTAATTTTTTCATGCCCACTTCCAAATGAATATTAATGAATGCTGCGTAAAGAGAGAGAGACAGACTGGTTCAATTATTATATAAAAATGCAAGCGTTGACTGACTATATATTACGTGCAACGTGTGGTTGACTTCAAATCGGCTAATATCTTTTTGGTTTAAAATATTTTTTTATTTTTTTTTCTATTATGAATACTAAATTATTGAATTTTTTATTAATCATTATGAGATTTAATTAAAAAACGCAAGAAAAAGTAAGTGTACAAGTGTCAAAGTAGAATTTTGATTGAGATATTAGAATTTTTACACAGTTGGACAGCTAAGAGTTTGAAATAAATTTGCATTTAAAAGTGGCTTTTATTAAATTAAAAATGATATAAATATGAAATTCTAATAGAGGGGAGATAAATTGAAACAGTAGCCAATTTATTAAATATAAATAATGATTATGTGTTGTAATAAATAACAAATTTAAATGTTCTCTTTATGTCTTAAATTACAAATTACAACATATTTAAGTTAAACAATTTCTGGCAAATATGTCAAATATTTCAAAATAAACGTTTATGCTTTGTTGTGCCAACAATATGCAGTTACAACCTAATTTCATATTTAATCTTGGCACTATCGTTGGTTGCTCTTCTGTGAGTTTAATTTTAAACTCAACAAAAATCCCTTTTTTTAAATTTTATTAAATAAAGCGCCATTTAAAAATTCCCTGCTAAATTTTCGTAATAATTTTGTATTAATAAACAATCCACCAAAAAAAAAAAACAACACAAAAGAAATCAGATTGTATCTCTCTCGCTTTTTATTTAATTTAAGCACTTCATTTTTGTTGGCTGTTCGTTGGTTGTTGCTTGATTTTATGTTTTTTATTACTTTGACTTTTGATTCACGCAAAAATTGTCACTTAAATTTTTCAAATTCTGTGGGTATGAGAGCAACATGGCGCCCTTGGGGGGTCCGAAGTAAAGCAAAAAACCTAAAAGAAATGAAGTCGCAGCGGAAGATATATAAAGACAGATACCGTTTCAAAACAGCTACAACAAACATTTTAAAGAAAGCTATGAAATAAATTCCTTGTGTTGCATGTTCAGAGTTTTCAAAAGAAATTCCACATGGCAGGAGAATTTCTTAAGTAAGTTTATGTGTTTTTTTTTTGTTCTCTGTGCGTATGTGTCGGTTTTTAGCAACTTTATCTGGTTTGAGGGCAAACAAAAAAAAAGAACAAAATCATAAAACAAATAAAAAACCAGCAACAGTAAAAACATTGGCATCTTCACATAAATTTCATTTGTGCCACAATTGTTTAAAATTTAATGAAAAAAATGAACAACTTTTTTAAACTTAATTTTCATTTACGCACACAAAAACTCGGAGATATATACAGGGCTTTGAGTACCCTATAATACGTCTAATCCTAGCCGAACTTTACTATTGGTAAGATCTATAGTTATTGACAAACTTCTCTATAAAAAATATCATTATAAGTTGATCAGTAATAGATTATCTTTTCTAAAGAAAACTTGGTCAGAATCTAATGATCTTCTCTATAGAAAAGTTGATCAGTAACTAATGACCTTTTCTATAGAAAAGTTGATCAGTAACTGATGATATTTTCTATAGAAAAATTGATCAGTAACTGATGATATTTTCTATAGAAAAGTTGATCAGTAACTGATGATCTTTTCTATAGAAAAGTTGATCAGTAACTGATGATCTTTTCTATAGAAAAGTTAATCAGTAACTGATGATCTTTTCTATAGAAAAGTTGATCAGTTACTGATGATCTTTTCTATAGAAATGTTGATCAGTAACTGATGATCTTTTCTATAGAAAAGTTGATCAATAACTGATGATCTTTTCTATAGAAAAGTTGATCAGTAACTGATGATCTTTTATATAGAAAAGTTGATCAGTATCTGATGACCTTTTCTATAGAAAAGTTGATCAGTATCTGATGACCTTTTCTATAGAAAAGTTGATCAGTATCTGATGACCTTTTCTATAGAAAAGTTGATCAGTAACAGGTGATCTTTTCTATAGAAAATTTGATCAATAACTGATGATCTTTCCTATAGAAAATTTGATCAGTAACTCATGATCTTTTCTATGGTATACATGATCAGTAATTTGTGATATATTCTATAGAAAAGTTGATCAGTAACTCATGATCTATTTTTATAAAAAAGTTGTTGAGTATCTCATGATCTTTTCTATAGAGAGGTTTATCACTTACTCATGATAATTTCTATATAAAACTTTATTAGTAACAGATGATCTTCTGTGAAGAAACATTGATCAATAAATGATGATATTTTCTAAAGAAACTTTGATCAGTATCTGATGATCTTTTCTATAGAAAAGTTGATCAGTACCTGATGATCCTTTCCACATATATTATGATTAGTAAATAATCTTTGTGTAGGAAATATCAATTAAACAATGCTGCCAAGTCGACCTTAATCTTATGAACTCCTTTTGCCTTTTTATTTATTTCATTTCATATATTCCTTGTTTTTTATCATGATTTTTATTTGATCTTTTGTAGTTTATTAAGTAAAAAGGAAAGAAGATCAGTTTGATTTCAGTTACTTTTGTTTATTTTACTCCTGCCAGCCGACTTTTCATTATAATTTTTGTTTTTATGGTAGAATACCATTTTTTGTATAAAAATTCTTTATACAGCTTCTTAAGACCAGGCCAGTGTCGCGGAAATATTGCTCAATATTATTTTGTACTAAGGGTGTGTGTGTATGTGTGTATTGTCTTAAGCTGTTTTTCGTTAAACAATTTTTTGTCGGTCCAAAATGAACATTATTCAATTTGTCATTTTGCCACAATGTACCGGTGTCATCGCATCCCATTTGCTTGGCTGGTTGGTTGTACGTGGATTATTCATAGTTGGTGGCTGCATTTTTTAACAACTTTGGTCTTAATGGCAGATGAGCCCTCGTCTTAAGGTCATTTAAGTGAAATTAACAATTCCAACAAAACATGTTGGATTGTGGTTGTTGGTGGCTGGCAGCCAATTGTATGTTTGGTTTAATGTTGTTCGTATTCGTTGCTTCCTATAGTCAGCTGCAAATTTCAAAGATGCAATGAACTAAAACCAAAAAAAAAAACGTTAAATAACGCTACTGCTTAAAACACGTAAATGACTTTTGACCAAATTCAGTGAAAACATAATTTTTTTCCTTATTCTTCATCTTGCTTAACTGTCCACTGCCTCCAAATTGTTTAAAGATGTTAAGAAATAATATTGAGAAGTTGACAAAAAATAGCAGAAGAGA
>NW_023997233.1:0-24710 GCF_015586225.1 Lucilia sericata | reverse complement strand
GATTAAAATGAGGTATACAAACCTGACGTAGCTTGAGAACTGTCAAAGTTATTTGCAGGAATAGGGAAAATACAATATACTAAGAAATTTACTCTGTACCAAAATTGTAATGATATCCCAATTTGACCAATTTTATGAACTTATGATCTTTGAATAAGCGATATGTCAAAAGAAAGTGCATTTCTTATGGCTTAAATAAGGTATACAAAACAGTTGCAGCTTGAGAACTGTATTTGCAGGAATAGGGAAAATACAATCTACTAAGAAATTTACTCTGTACCAAAAATTTTAATGATATCCCAATTTTACCAATTTTAAAAACTTAAGATTTTTGAAGAAGCTGTGATAAACCTCCTTGTGGTTGTGCGGATATGGCACACTGGTCTTCGCCGCGGCTGTAGCTCGCCGGATTGGGGGGGTTGTATTTCCGCAGGTTTTCACAAGTAACAAATTCGTGCCATATAAATTAAAAAAAAGTATTATTGTTCGTATCACCTGGTGTGTTTAGCGGACTGACTTTGGACGATCGGACAAAGATGACACACTTTACTTCAGTGGACTTAAGTCTCCAGGATTAGATGGAAAGTTCCTGTACAGGCTACCCTCCCACTATGACTGATATCAGTCATCCGTGACATCATTCTTGCCTGTTAAAAAATTAAAAAAAAATTTAAATGATGTCCCTAATAAAAGATTGGACTATTAGTTTTCTTAAATCCCGCTACATATCAACCTATTTGAATATTGTTTACCACATCTTCAAAGAATTTTTATACAAAGTTCATAACATTTATTTATAAATCACGTTTTTAAAATACTAACAATTAAGTTTTACTCCCAAAAATATAGAATAATCAGAAAAATCATAATTGAATAATTATATTATCCTTTACAATAAAACTGAATAATTAATAATAGAAGTTACAAATATCTAACAATAATTATACATAAAAAAATTAGGAATAGCTTCTAAATATATAATGATTTTAAATATGTATTAAAATATTTTATTCATATCTTAACCGATATTTAATAATTATTTACATATTTTGTATTTGTTAAGATACGAGCATGTATTTATATTTTGTTTTTCCGTTTTTACTTCTTTTTTTTTATTTTAGTTATTGTTTTGTTTAGTTATCTATAAAATATAAACAATTAGACGTTAGACTATTTAATTCATTATTTATTTATAAATTTATTTTATTTATTTATTTATTTATTTTATTTATTTATTTATTTATTTATTTATTTTTTATTTATTTTATTTGTTTATTTATTTATTTTATTTATTTTATTTCCTTAATAACAATAATTTCTAAAGCGAATGATCCAGAACTGCTTCATTGACATCAAAGTTGTTGCTAACAAAAAGAACAAGACTAAATAATTCATCAACATTTTCATTTTAATTAAATTATTTAATTAATTAAATAACTAAATAATCATATTAGTTAGCAGTTATGAATCATATTTTGTTTTTAGAATAATTATTTTTATAAGGGTTTTGTTTCCATTCGTTTATCTAAAGTTGTTATTTAAAGTTGTAATACAGATTTACAATCGATTGATTTTATGTTTTGTTAATTAAAACATCCACCTAGGTTAATTTTAAATATTTTATATTCCAAATAGAATTGTTTTACTTTAATATGGATTAGTATATAAAATAACAAAATAGAATACTTAAATATATATAACAAATAATATTAGATATTATGATTTTTTTTTATATTTACAAATATGTTACTTTAAATTGATTTTTCTTTCTTTGTTATCGGATTTTTTTTTTTTGACTTTTCCAGTAATAGTACTGTCCAATGTCAAACTAGTGATCTCCACGTGAATATCACGTGGGACCACGTGTGCGACATGTAGCGGTCAACTGTCAATTAGGGCAAAAACGTTTTTCCAATTTCAAATTTACTTATCTTTTTCCTTGAAAATATTTGTTGTTGGTTCACCCTGATTTCGAATTATCATCCACTGGTTGTTGAACGTGATGGTATATTTTATATGAGTTTGTAGAGTTGTGGAATATAAATCCTTCTCCTACAAAGTTGTCTTGCTGTTATACTTGTATAACTTTATAGTGTTGAAAAACGAGCTCTGTGGGTATATGACCACGCTATTTCTATCTCAGTTCAGAGATCTGAAACGCAGATGTCACTGTCGTTAACCTTCAAATATTCTCCTAATGGTATTAAAAAATTTTAATTAATCCAATTGATTAATATTATTGTATCAAATCGATTTCAGTTATTACAAACTTATGCTAAACAAGTGACACTTTCACTAGCTAAGTTATTTTCCTTTAGCTTTTAATTGTTCTGACTCTTAACACAAAATGACCAGTAATAGTCGTTACATGTGAGTCCATCGTCTTAACGGTGACGTCACTTTCAACGTGTTTCGGTAACGTTCAAGTACACTGTAAGGTCATTTGATCTGTTGGTGAAATTAGAATGCAACCTTACAGTGTATCTATCATTTACGTCACCGCCACCTATACGTCACAGTCAAACTGGTGTCATATGTTAGTTTGTAATGCCTAATGCTAACCATTCACTTGGACTAGCACAATAAGAAGAAAATCATAATAATGTGAACAAAAATAAATAAAATTGGTAGAAACTATTGTCAAAAATAAATTATTTAAACCAAATTACGGTCAAATAAATAAATATTGTTGTCCAGCCGTCACAAAGCCTGATCATTTTACGCAGCCTGTGAAGTGAAAAGATTAGGGAAAAAAAAGGACACCTTCTGACCTGAAATGCTATACAATTGTAATGGGGAACTTGATTAAACTCAGTACAAAGAAGTAAGTAACATTCCAACATGGATATCGAGCAACAATTTTTCCTTCCACTCTTTATTGTTTGAGGTGCTGAGCGTGCATTACTTCTATTAGTTTCCCTTTAAGGTCCTCGATCTCATAGATATTGTCTCATATCGCTTTTCGGACTCTACACTTAAACCATGGTCTACAAAGCTTGGCATTTATCCCTTTTGCAAAGTTGCTTTGTATAAAGTTTCTTCTATATATTTCTTGTCCAGGCTTGTATCTAACAGTTCTACTTTTAAGATTATAGTGCTTCTCATTTTTTAAATAGGCATCATGTAGTTTTTCGCCTATTTGTTGGTGAATAAGTTGCATATGTGCAGATTTTGGTAAGACTAACATATCGCCTTCCTCGCTTGATCTCAATTTCTTTAATATTGCATAGGCGTCAGCATGTGTTATCATATTATAGCCTGTTAGTGCGAAACATGGCGTTACACCGGTCGATGCATGAATTGTAGACCTTCATCCCTCAAGAACTTTATAGTTGATTTTGTAGTTGTTTTTGCTAATGCTTTTAGTAGAACAAATTTAGTTTTATGATCTAAAACTAGATCTAGGGTATGGTCCTAAAAATCTATATATATTTTTTGAAAAGGTCTTTGCGTTTGCACTTCTTTACCCATAGGTGGTCTTAACATCTGTTTCGGGTGTTTACTTTCCTTACATGTTTCGCATTCTCTAATGTAGTTTCGAATCTGCTTCACCATGGAAGGCCAATAAAAGTACTCACGAATATTGAATAGAGTCTTTGTAATTCCCCCGTGCGAAGTATTCTCAATATGAAACCGTTTTATAATACCTTCGGTCAAATCTGATGGTACCCATACTTTCCAACACTCATCTTCATTGTCCATATCATTTCTATTAAATTTGACCTTTTTGTATAATATACCCTCGACAACCTTAACATCTGGTAGTCTGTCTTTATTTTCCTCTACCGTATCAATTATAGCAAGGTATTCTCTGTTTTTAAAATATTCAGAGTTAAAATCAATTATGGAATTAGTGCTAACGGTTATTTCCTCCATAACTAGTCTCGACAACATGTCGGGGACAATATTTTTGGTACCTTTCCTGTGCTCGATATTGAACTTGTAGCCTTGAAGTTTTAAACTCCATCGAGCTAGTCTTCCGTTCAAGTCTTGCTGTCGCATTAGCCATTTCAGACTTCAATGGTCCGTTATAACTGTGAAGTCCATCAGTTCGATGTACTGTCTGAACTTTTCAATTGCTAACGCTACAGCGAGACATTCTTTCTCGGTTGTAGAGTAGTTTTTTTGTGCACTATTAAGTTTTTTGGAAAAGTATTCTATGGGAAGTTCCCCCTCTTCATCGTCTTTTTGGAATAGGACTGCACCTATTCCAACATTTGAAGCGTCACATTGGACGAAAAATCGCTTTTCAAAATCTGGGCTAGATAAGATGGGGCTAGATGCTAATCTGCGTTTAAGTTCTTCAAACGAACTTGATGCTTCAGGGGCAAAATGGAACTTAGGCGATTTCTTAAGGGTGTCGGTGAGAGGTGCTGTCAGAGTGAAAAAGTCGTGGATGAAACGGCGATACCACCCTACTGTTCCCAAAAATTTGCGAACATCCTTTGTGTTCTTCCGTGGTTTCATATCCAATATCGCCGTTACTTTTCCTTCATCTGGTTTAATCTTTCCTCCACCGACAATATAACCTAGATACTTAAGCTCTTTGTAGCAAAACTTGGATTTCTGCATGTTGATTGTCAATCCTGCCCTAGTCAACTTTTGGCCTACAATTCTGAGCATGTCCATGTGGTCGTCAAAGTTAGAAGATACTACCAATAAGTCATCTAAGTATATAAATACCCGGTCCTTCAGCTCCAATGGCACCACTTTATCCATCAACCGACACAGTCTCTGGGCAGCGTTACACAGCCCGAAAGGCATCACCTTAAATTGATACTGTGGCCTACCGGGTACTGTAAACGCTGTCTTCGGTCTACTGGCCTCATCCAGAGGGATCTGCCAAAAGGCATCTTTCAGGTCGATTGCTGAGATAAAATGAGTGTCACCTAGCCTAGCTAATAAGCCATCGATGTTAGGGAGGGGATAAGTATCCTTTTTAGTTACTTTATTCAGCTCCCTAGCGTCGAGACATAGCCTGTTTTTATTATGTTTTATGACCAGAGTTGTGCGGTTGTTCCACTCAGATCCGGTAGTAACTTCTATCACGTCTAGCTCTAGCATCCTGTCAAGTTCGGCGTATATTAATTTTTGGACTGCTGGGCTAACAGGATAATGCCTCATCTTCTTGGCCGGTGCATTACCTGTGTCGATTGTGTGCGTTTCCAATATAGTTCTACCTAGGCCATATTGCGTATAGCATTGAAAATACTGTTTTACATTGTCTAAAACTCTGCGCTGATAAGAACTGAGGTTATGCATTTTCAAGTCTTCCGATTCTGGGATTGAAATTTAATTTAATATTTTATTGTCAAAACACACTCTATGTCCTATTTTCCTCCAGAAATCAAATCCTAAAATAAGCTCTTGATTCAAATTTGAAACCAGATATAAGATTGTTCCTACTGATTTATTTCCATAATT
Source organism: Lucilia sericata (assembly GCF_015586225.1). NCBI lineage: Eukaryota > Metazoa > Arthropoda > Insecta > Diptera > Calliphoridae > Lucilia > Lucilia sericata. The sequence continues at coordinate 19,286 of NW_023997233.1, read as the reverse complement.
AATATTAGTTCGAATTTTTCCTACGATTAAGTGTTGTCGACCATCAGCGGTACTTATAGAAGATTTAAAGTCCATTATTCGTACGTTCATCTTCCTCACATTCTCTAAGCAATTTCTTCTTACAGAAGCTCCACTGTCTATGAGACCTCGGTGCTTGAACCCTTCAATTTCAACCTCCATATAGGGCCTTATGTCATCCTCACTACCTAGCCGGGTTGACGCGATCTCTTTTCTTTCTGTCTTTCTTGCAGCATGTCTTTCCCTAGTTTTGACTATTTTCTTGCTAACAATGGGTTTATACTCTGCAAAGATTTCTGTTCGCTTTTTTCTGTAGTTTTCTAAACGTTGTTCGTATGAAACATTTGGATTAATTCCCATCCTGTGTTCCACAAAATCTACCTCTGGACACCCGTTTTCTACACTAATCTTATCCTTCACAAATTCCTTATCTACTATAACAGTTATCTTGTTGTTGTCTTCGTTGGTTGTCTCTTTATTATTTGTTCTCTCCTGCTTGAAGTTGTCACCGGTCAAATTGGGTTGTACGACTTGGCAATTTACTGGGTGAGGTTCTGGCCTGAACATGCAGCCCCAGTTTTCCGCATGTTCGGACGGTTGTTTCCCTGGCACCAAGGACATGTGGGGGTAGTGACGTCCTCGAACCCACACCTATAACAAAATATGCTGCGTTGAGCCACTGGACATTCAATGAACGAGTGACCAGGAGCCCTGCAATTCCAACAAATAACCTGATTGGTAGAGAATTTTTTTCCCTTTGTAGTGCTTCTACCTGATTAGCTTGCTCTTTCTCTTCATCTACCTCTAATTCATAGATCTTTCTATGATTCGGCAAGGACATTCGGTGAGAGGATCTCTTGGCAATATTTCTCTCAGCCCTCTTGCATTCTTCTAAGAGATGGTCTAAATTTTCTATTCTGATAGGAAAAAGTAATTGTGAAAGGCCTTCTTTTAAATTGTCCTTAACTATTTTTACTAACTCACTTTCATCCATTTGGACACGCATTTGATTTTTTAATCTTACTATGTCCGATATGAAAGAATCTGACGTCTCGTTTGGAGTTTGCCTACGCTCCATGATCTTCCTCTGAATTTCAAAATCACTCTCGAAATTGCGGAACTTTTTGATAAGGTGGTATTTAAATGTGTGCCAGTCACACGTGGGATGTTTCATGCGAAACGACCAGAACCAAGTGCTGGCTGTACCGGTCATTAAATGGTGAAAACCTTTCATCAAGATGTCCCAAGTCCAATTGTAGTCGTTTCGAAGTGTTTCTATTCTGAAAACAAAGTCTTCGACCGTCAACGATTTGCTTGTACCGTCAAACTTTATACCCCATTTTTCCAACTGGTTTGGGGTAATGGGTTTATAAGGGTACTGTTGATGGTCAAATTCTGGATTGGACAAGTTCTGCGAAACATTGTTAAAAAGCTGTTGGGGAACAAAACGTAGTTGTGTTGTTTGAGGATTTTGAAATTGTTGTTGTCCTCTATTATTAATATTAAATGGAGTCTGTTGAGAGTTGATTTGAACGTATGGCCTATTTTGTCCGGCATTTTGGTAGTCGAACGAATTACAACGTTCAGAACGTAATGACTCCATAATTAGCCGAGGTAACATCAACAGCATATTTTGCATTTCACGCATGATAGATGCTTGAGCAGACTCTATTGAGGTGCTCACATATTGTCTAACCTCTTCGTTAACGACCACGTTTGAGTTTCCTTCCTCGTTAACTGTGGGTAAATTCTGATTTGCCTGACTCATATTCCCCGAATTACGTCTTACTGTACTATGGCCTTGACCGCTTATTTCCCTGGCTGTTAAACTACTGTTTGTAGGGGTCGTAATGTTATGCGTGATGAATATGTTCGCGGCCCAGTTCCTGGCGAAAAACCTAATAGTGGGGTAATACTATTTGTTGAAACCTGCGCGTGTACTTTGCCAGACGAAGTTGTCGGTGTTGCAGTAGTTTCCCAAACGTTGATATTTTTATTTACCGGATTTCTACCAGACCTGAGATTCCTTCGACTCATAATCGAAACAAAATCAAGAGTCTAAATTCCACTACTAAATGCGAGAGTATTTAGGCAGAAACTACTATTCTATTTTATTATGTATTAAACTGAAATAATTCTGTACTTGTATTTCTTTTTCGAAAGAACGTAAAATAAGCGACAAATGTGAATTACTAATTAATATATATATATATTTGCTATAATTTAAAAATACAAATTCGTTTTTTCGGACTTAAAACCAACAAAAGTAGGTCAAAATCACTTTTAATTATGCACCGCATACTTTGAGGACAGTTATATATGGCGCGTTTACTTCAGGGACATGTCCCCATAATATACGCTGCGTATATGAAAAATATTATTGCCAGATTGGTTACTTATTTCGCGGGTACATTTATAACGCCGTTCTATTTTCATGACCGGCGGCATATTAAACGCAGTTTACACGGTAGTTTACTTACGTTTACACGGTAGTTGCTTAAATTTATGCATTTTAATATAAAATAATAATAAATTATTTAATAAATAAGAAAAAATTAAAAAAAAAACAAACTTCTTAGTATTATACTCTACATTATTCACTTCAAAATATGAAAATATCACGCTTTAAAATGCTTTTTTATGTTTTCGTGTAAATTTGAATAGGTTTTTTCTTAAATTTAAAAGAATATTATTTTTACTGATGGTACTAACAAAATTTCAACGTTATTGCATTAATTTTAATTAAATTTGCACAAATTAAATTTCCAAAACCTTTTTCCGATAAATGACTTTCAAATCGAAAGTCCTTAAACAATGCATTACATAGAAAAAATGCACCCAAACTATGCGCAACGTACATAATTATATACATTCAAATATATATATAAATAAGAAAATGCTTAAATTTTCACTTGTTTAGCCCAAAACGTGTTCGTGGAAATAATATAACATTTGGTATAATTTGAGCATCGTACGATACGTACTTATTTTAGTTAATTTCAAAAAATTTTAAATATTTCATTAAATGGCTTTAATTCGCGTCAATCGAAATGTCACACATTGTTGCCTCTATCTACACTTGATAAAAAAGTGTTAAGCCAAATTATGCTACTATTTTAATAGCCGACATTAAACGAATTTCAACTTATTCCGAATCTATTCGATTTTCTCGAGGCTGAAAGCCAATTTTATGTTCTCTTACATTCCTTTGTAAAATTTTCGAATTTTTTCGGCTTTCTCAATTTATTTCCTTAAAAAGTCGATCTTTGAAGACTTCTTTCGATTTTTTTCCAATTTAACTTAAACAAAACCTAACTTTTACACGACCTTTTATAAATTTGTCCAACATTCATGACTTTATATGAGTTTTTATGTAAAAATTCGACTTTAAACAACTAAAAATGTTGACTTTTTGACTAGTTCGAGTTTTTTTTTTCAAAAAAATCGACTTCAAACAACTTTTACCATGCAAAAGTTATATTATTCCGATATAAGTCGAAAAATCTTTAAAAACATAGGACGAACATGAAAATGGACAATATAGGTCCACAATACTTTAAGCGAAAATGTCGACAGTTGATAAAAAAGTGTTAAGTCAAATTTTGCTACTTTTATCCGATTTTGTAAATAATTGTCGGGAGAAGATTCTTATAAGATCATCTGAAATGGATAATGGACAATATATCGCCTCATAAATTCACATATCATTTAATAAAGTCGACTTTCTAAATTTTAAAAAGTCAATCTTTGGAGACTTCTTTCGATCTTTTTTCCAATTTAACTCGAACTTTAACTAACTTTAAAGATCTTTTTAAATTTGTCCAACATACTTGAATTTTTGTGGAAAAAGTCGACTTTAACGACTAAAAACTTGATTTTAAACAAAGTTTTAACACTTTCTTATTTCTTTCATAATTTTTGACTAGTTTGAGTTCTTTTACCTAAAAAGATTAATTCAAACGTCATTTCGATTAAATTAAATATTTTTGGATTCCTTGTTTCTTCAAAAAAAGTCGACTTTAAATAACTTATATCATAGAAATTTCGATATAATCTTTAAAAACATAGGACAAACATGAAAATGGTACATAACCTTAAGTGAAAAATTCTAAAAAGTCGATCTTTGAAGACTCTTCTGAAATTTATATAGCTTTTTTCTGGAAAAAGTCGACTTTAAACAACTAAAAAAGTTGACTTTAAACTAATTTTTAACACTTTCATATTCTTTTTTCATCATTTTTGACTAGTTTCAGTTCTTTTAACTAAAATGATGAACTCAAACGTCATTTCGACTAAATTAAATTTTTTTGGATTCCTTGTTTTTTCAAAAAAGTCGACTTTAAATAACTTTACGATGCAAATGTTTATAGAAATTTCGATATAAGTCGAAAATCTTTAAAAACAGAGGACAAACATGAAAAAAGTGAAAAATTCTACACTTGATCAAAAAAAGTCGACTTTTTTCAATTTTTATCCGATTTTGTAAATAATTGTCGGGAGAATATCCTTATAAGAATCTCTGAATTTGAAAATGGACAACATATCGGTCTATGAATTCACATATCATTTACTAAAGTCGACTTTCTAATTTTGTTAACTTAAATAGTCGGGTTTTGAAGACTTCTTCCGACCTTTCTTCCAATTTAACTCTTACTTTAACTAACTTTTACGACCTTTTATAAATTTGTCCAACATTCTTGAATTTATATAGTTTTTTTCTGGAAAAAGTCGACTTTAAACAACTCAAAAAGTTGACTTTAAACAAATTTTTAAAATTTCTTATTATTTTTTAATCATTTTTTACTAGTTTGAGTTCTTTTACCTAAAAAGATGAATTAATACGTCATTTCGACTAAATTAATTTATTAATTAATTTTGGATTCCTTGTTTTTTGCAAAAAAGTCAACTTTAAATAACTTTTACCATGCAAATGTTATATTATCTTGATATTGAAAGTCGAAAATCTTTAATAACATAAGACAAACATGAAAATGGTACATAACCTTAAGTGAAAAATTCTGCACTTGATAAAAAAAGTGTTAAGCCAAATTTTGCAATTACATTTAATAAGAAATCGACTTTCTGCAATTTTTAACCGATTAATTGTCGGGAGAAGATTTTTTAAAGAATCTCTGAAATTGAGAATGGACAATATGTTGTTCCATGAATTCACATATCATTTGATAAAGTCGTCTTTCTAAATTTGTTTCCTTAAAACGTCGATCTTTGAAGACTCCTTCCGATGTTTTTTCTAGTTTAACTTGAACTTTAAATAACTTTTACGACCCTTTATGAATTTTTCCAACATTCTAGAATTTATATAGTTTTTTTTTTTTTGGCAAAAGTCGAAAAGTTGACTTTAAACAAATTTTTAACACTCTCTTATTCTTTTTTCATAATTTGCGACTAGTTTGAGTTCTTTAAACTAAAAATAAGAATTTAAAATCATTTCGACTAAATTCGAATTTTTCTGACTTCCTTGTTTTTTCAAAAAAAGTAGACTTTAAACAACTTTTACCATGATATAGAAATTTCTATATAAGTCGAAAATCTTTAAAAACATATGACAAACATGAAAATGGTACATAACCTTAAGTAAAAAATTCTAAAAAGTCGATCTTTGAAGACTGCTTCCAAAATTTATATAGCAATTTTCTGGAAAAAGTCGACTTTAAACGACTAAAAAAGTTGACTTTTAAACAAATTTTTAACACTTTCTTATTCTTTTTTCATCATTTTTGACTAGTTTCAGTTCATTTGACTAAAATGATGAACTCAAAGGTCATTTCGACTAAATTAAATTTTTTTGGATTCCTTGTTTTTTCAAAAAAGTCGACTTTACATAACTTTACGATGCAAATGTTATATTATTTTGATATAGAAATTTCAATATAAGTCGAAAATCTTTAAAAACAAAGGACAAACATGAAAATTGTACATAACACATACGTAATGTTATACATTCTACACTTGATCAAAAAAGTAGACTTTTTGCAATTTTTATCCGATTTTGTAAATAATTGTCGGGAGAATATTATTATAAGAATCTCTGAATTTGAAAATGGACAACAATCGGTCTATGAATTCACATTTCATTTAATAAAGTCGACTTTCTAAATTTGTTATCTTAAAAAGATGGATTTCTTCCGAGTTTTTTTCCAATTTAACTCGAACTTTAACGACCTTTTTTTAAATTTGTCGAACATTCTTGAATTTATATAGTATTTTTGTGGAAAAAGTCGACTTTAAACGATTAAAAAACTTGACTTTAAAAAAATTTTTAACACTTTCTTATTCTTTTATCATAATTTTTGACTAGTTTGAATTCTTGAAATTAAAATTATGAATTTAGAATCATTTCGACTAAATTCGAATTTTTCTGGTCTCTTTGTTTTTTCAGAAAAAGTCGACTTTTAGCAACTTTTACCATGCAAAAGTTATATTATTTTGCATTTAAACACTTAAAAAAAGTGTTAAGCCAAATGTTGCAATTACATTTAATAAGAAGTCGGCTTTGTGCAATTTTTAACAGATTTTGTAAATAATTGTCGGGATACGATTCTTAATGAAATTGAAAATGGAAAATATGTTGCTCCATGAATTCACATATCATTTGATAAAGTCAACTTTTTAATTTTTTTTTTTTCCTTAAAAAGTCGATCTTTGAAAACTTCTTTCGATTTTTTTCCAATTTAACTTAAACTTAACCTAGCTTTTACACGACCTTTTTCAAATTTGTCCAACATTCTTGAATTGATATAGTTTTTTTTTTTTAAAGACAACTTTCAACGACTGTAAAATTTTCAAGGATTTGTCCAAAATTCTTGAATATTGTTATAAGATTATCTGAAATGGATAATGGACAATATATCGCCTCATGAATTCACATATCATTTAATAAAGTCGACTTTCTAAATTTGTTTCCTTAAAAAGTCGATCTTTGAAGACTTCTTTCGATCTATTTTCCAATTTAACTCGAACTTTAACAACCTTTTATAAATTTGTCCAACATTCTTGAATTTATAGATTTTTTTTTGGAAAAAGTCGACTTTAAACGACTCAAAAAGTTGACTTTAAAAAAAATTTTAACACTTTCTTATTCTTTTTTAATAATTTTTGACTAGTTTGAGTTCTTTTACCTAAAAAGATGAATTCAGACGTCATTTCGAGTAAATTCAATTTTTTTGGATTCGTTGTGTTTTGCAAAAAAGTCGACTTTAAATAACTTTTACCATGTATATTATTCTACATTTGTTTAAAAAGTGTTAAGCCAAATTTTGCAATTACATATCTTAATAAAGGTGGAAGTGCACAACACGCGTTGAGGCGGCAACGCGTTTTACGCTTTTCAAACTTTTCACGCTTTACAAGCTGCAAGTTACACACCACGCGTCATTTTGATCTTTCTTTTAATGTTTTTTTTAAACTATTACTGTTTTAAAAATCAAAATTTTAAGTTTTTGTTTATTTTTTAAATTTTTTCTTTCATTGCTGATGAAATTTATTTCATTTTAGTTTATTCTTATTTTACACAAAACAAAATACAACCCTGATCAGCTGCCGACGCGTTGAAAGTTGCTGTACTTTTCGCGGCAGACGCGTTACAAATTACAGTGTGTAACTTGTTAAATGAAAACACACTATTTCAACTTTTTTTGACAGAAGCCTATAACGCGTTGCCGCGTACAACGCGAGTTGTGTACTTCTACCTTAAGAAGTCGACTTTTTGCAATTTTTATCTGATTTTCTAAATAATTGTTGGAAGAAGATTCTTTAAAGAATCTCTGAATTTTTTTTCGAGAAAGTGGACTTTAAACATCTCTAAAAGTTGTCTTTAAACAAAATTTTAACAGTTTTTTATTCTTTTTCATAATTTTTGACTAGTTCGAGTTATTTTAATTAAATGATGAATTTAAACATCATCGGTATATGAATTCACATATAATTTGATAAAGTCGAATTTTAACGACTATTTTCAAAATCTTTCGAAAATTTTGGAATTTCGAACATTTTAAATAAGTTATATAATTATAAAAAACCGAATTTGTCCGATTTTCTCGAGGCGGAGGGCCAATTTTATGTTCTTTTACGATTCTTTTGTAAAATGTTCGGGTTTCTTAATTTTTTTTTTTTTTTTCTTAAAAAGTTGATCTTTGAAGACTTTTGAAAATTTTTAAAATTTTACTCGAACTTAAACTAATTTCTACGACTTTTTAAATTTGTCCTACTTTCTTGAGTTTATATGGATTTTATGGTAAGTCGACTTTAAACTACAAAAAAGTTGACTTTAAAATAATTTTAAACATTTTTTATTATTTTTTAAACGTCATTTCGACAAAATTGGAATTTTTCTGACTTCATTGTTTCTTGCAAAAAAATTATATTTTAAACTAAGCAAAAGTTAAATTATTACGATAAATAGTATATTTATTATAATCAAATGTACTTTACAGTCGACTTTTTCGGTAAATAAAATTGAAAAATATTGCTTATTAAAGTCAAATTATCGCAAAAGTCAAAAATTTAAAAATAAATAAAAAATCGAAAAATTTGAGATTAGTATTAAAAAGTATACATTTTTAGTTAAATACTCGAAGTCCATACAATATATGATATAAACTGTACAACTTTTTAGATATAATTTTTCACTTAAGGTGTTGTGGACCTATATCGCCTATTTTTATGTTTGTCCTATGTTTTTAAAGATTTTTCGACTTACATTGACATTTCTATATTACAAAATAGACGATTTATGGAAATAATATAACTTTTGCATCGTAAAAGTTGTTTAAGTCAACTTTTTTTAAAAACTAATCAGAAAAACTAGTATTTATATTTTATATTAAAACAACTCGATCTAGTCAAGAATGATGAATAAAGAATAACCCCGTGTCTATATTGGACAAATATTTATTATGCTAAACGTCAAATTGTTATCATGATACAAAATTAGCACGTACAGACAGCATTTATTAGCGTTATAGCATCGTTATGACATGTTGTCTAAACAATTGTTTAGACAATGTTGTCTTGATAACAAACATCATTTTATTGTAAAATATGTTTAGAATTTTGAGCAATTAAAATTGATTTTTAACATAAGTTTATATGAAATTAGTGATTATTTACAAAATTTGCATTTCATTTAAATTGTTTTATAAAATATAGCATTATTTCAATAAAATTATCTGTGAGTTGTCGTGATAAAATTAGCATTTTGTTACCCCTATGTATTAACATAAACAAAAAACTGACAATTTTTCTGCCGACGTTTTGTCAAGTGCCGTGATAAATATTTGTCTAATATAGACATGAGGTAAAACAATTGTTAAAAATTGGTTTAATGTCAAATTTTTTAATCGCATAAAGTCGACGTTTTCCTAAAAAACATATAAAATCAAGATTTTTGGACAAATTTAGAAAGTCGGAAAAATTCGAAAGTTTTTCTAAAAAATCGTAAAAGAACATAAAATTGGCTATCCGAAAAATTTGAAAATTTTACAAAAGAATTAAAAAATTTCGAAAGATATCGGCAATAGTCGTTAAAAGTTTACTTTTTCAAATGACATGTGAATTCATGGACCGATATATCGTCCATTTGATATATCAGAGATTCTCAGACAATCGTTAAAAAAAAAAAAATGTGGCTTAACACTTTTTTTATCAAATGTATATGGGATTAACAATGTGTGAAATTTTCGGAAACTACAGTGCTCAAATTATATTATATTATATAATATTATATTATTTTCATTAACACGTTTTGGGCTAAACAAGTGATAGTTAAAGGATTTTCTTATTTATATATGTATTTGAAAGTATATAATTATTTACATTACGCATAGTTTGGGTGCATTTTTTTCTATGTACTGCATTGTTTGAGGACTTTCGATTTACTTATAGTTTGAGGACATACTTCTATTAATCAAATTTGATAAAAATTCATGAAATATCACCTAAGCTTTGTTAGTGACATTCGAAAGGTTGTTTTAAGTCGACTTTTGCAGAAAAAGCTAGGAATGTAGAATGGCGAGCAAAATTTATTGCTTTTTTTAAATGTTTTTAAAATTAAATTTTTTAGCCCTTTAAATTAGGATTTTTTCTATGAAAATCCCCCTATGCGCAAATTGAAACATTTTCCTATGTGTCAATAATAATGTATATTTATGGCAATCGATCTACTACATATCTAAAAGAATTTTCTTTTTCTCATTTCATTACTCTCTTGTTGATAGCAATAAAAAATCTATCAAGTGTCAACAATGTCGGTAAGTGTCATTTTGTATTGGCGCGAAATAATACAAACTCCAAAAAATTTTTGAAAACGGCGTGGGGCGAAAACTAAATGGCGTCAAAAAATATATGAAAGTCCAGGGCGACAAGGTGGTAATATTTCAACGGCGGAAAATTCCTAATTTGCCATAAAAGTGTGGTAGCCCCAAAATCAAAATAAATTTTTAAAATCAAAAATTAAGGCATTAAAGCCATATACATTAACAAAAAACAAGTTAGAGTGCTATATTCGGCTCTGCCGAATCTTAAATACCCTCCACCAGCAAGCTACTTTTCATTGAGACCCATTTAACAATCTAATTTTTAGATAACTTGGCGGAATTTTTGTTTCCTTATTGAGGGTACTAACATTTATGCATATGTCAAACTAATTTTAATTAGGTCGAGAAAAATGTATATTAATAGGCCAGTTTGAAAACATTTTAATATAATGATATATCTGTACACAGAACATACTCATTTTGAATTTTATCCGGATATAATCATTTAATTACGAATTAAGTTATATTAAGTGATTTTCAGAAGTATACCTTATATGGGAGCTAAGACAACCTATGGACCGATCCGGAAGAAAAAATCCGTAGAATGATTTATATATACAAAATAAACATTTATGTCGAATTTTATCCCGATAACTTTGATTATCAAGTGCATTTGAGTAATTTTCGGAAAAGGAAATTATATGGGAGTTGTGACCATTATCAACCGATAAAGAAAAAATTTAGTATAATGATTTAGTATAATGATTACTACAATAGATTTATTAATTAATGAAATATTTGCGTTTAGGTGATTTTCGGAAGTGGACTTTATATGTATAGGAGCTAGGACCTGAATGAAATATGTGCGTTTAAGTGATTTTTTGAAGTGAACCTTATTAGGCTACTACAATATGTGGGTCAATCCGGAAAAAATTTGGTAGAATGATTTATATGCTCACAAAACATATTCAAGTCGTACTTCATCCCGATAGCCTTATTATTCAAAGAAATATATGCGTTTAAGTGATTTTCGTATGTGGACCCTCTATGGGAGCCTATCCGGAAAAAATTTCGTAGAGTGATTCATATAAAGACAATACATATTTGTGTGGAATTTTATCAAGATAACTTTATTTAACAATGAAATATGTGCGATTAAGTAATTTTCGGAAGTGGGACTTATATGGGAGCTATCACCAATAATGGACCGATCCGGGGAAAAAGTGGTAGAATGATTTATATGTACACATTACATATTCAAGTCGAATTTTATCCTTATAGCTTTCAGAATTTAATGAAATATATTCGTTTAATTGATTTTCGGAAGTGGACCTTATATGGGAGCTATGACCTATTATGAGTCTATCCGGAAAAAATTTCGTAGAGTGACTCATATAAAGACAAAACATATTTGTGTCGAATTTTATGAAGATAGCTTTATTTGACAATGAAATATGTGCTTTTAAGTGATTTTCGGAAGTGGGCCTTATATGGGACCTATGACCAATAATGAACCGATCCGTAAAAAATTTGGTGGAATGATTTTAATGTACACAAAACATATTTTTGTCGAATTTTATCCCGATAACTTTAGAATTCAATGAAATATATGCGTTTAAGTGATTTTCGGAAGTGGACCTTATATGGGAGCTATGACCAATTATGGGCCTATTCGGAAAAAAATTAGTAGAGTAATTCATATTTAGACAAAATCTATTTATGTCGAATTTTATCACGATAGCTTTATTTGACAATGAAATATGTGTTTTTAAGTGATTTTCGGAAGTGGGCCTTATATGGGAGCTATGACCAATAATGGACCGATCCGTAAAAAAAATTTTAAAATGATTTGTATGTATACAAAATATATTTGTGTCGAATTTTATCCCAATAGCTTTATATTTCATTGAAATATATGCGTTTAAGTGATTTTCGGAAGTGGACTTTATATGGGAGCTATGACCAATTATTGGCCTATCCGGAAAAAATTTCGTAGAGTGATTCATATTTAGACTAAACATATTTGTGTCGAATTTTATCAAGATAGCTTTTTTTGACAATGATATATGAGCTTTTAAATGATTTTCGGAAGTGGGCCTTATATGGGAGCTGTGACCAATAATGGACCGATCCGTAAAAAATTTGGTAGAATGATTTGTATGTATACAAAACATATTTAACTCGACTTTTATCACAATAGCTTTACTCATCAAAGAAATATGTGCGTTTAGGTGATTTTCGGAAGTGGACCTTATATGAGAGCTATGACCAATGGTGGACCGACTGAGATCTGCGTTGATAGTATGATTTCTGTTCATATTATATTTGCATGTACAAAATTTTGTGTTGATACCGATATATTTGAGGGAGTTATTAACGATAAACTAATTTCCGGGAATATATACCTTTGTATGGGGGCTATGGGAAATATTGGATCGATTGTAAAGCTTTTGAACATAATTGATTACTGCCCTGAAAAAATAATGTGTGACAAAATTCATCGAAATATCTTTGGTAGTTTCTGAGAAAACTTCAAAAGAATTATGAAAAAACCGTAATTTTTTTCGAGGTAGTCTGAAATTTTTACTTATAACTTTTTACGTTGTGAACCGATTTTGCTGATTTTCAATACCAAACTGCTTAGGACAATAATGAATATTCTTAGTGAATTTGGCTGATTTCTTTTGCTTAGTTTTAACAGACAGACAGACAGACGGACAGACGGACATAGCTAAATCGACTCAGAATTTCATAGGGACCCAGAATATATATACTTTGTTGGGTCTCAGACGAATATTTCTTGGTGTTACACACGGAATGACAAACTTATATATACCCTCTATCACCACTGATGGTGGTGGAGGGTATAAATACTTAAGTATAGTATAATTAACATAGCGGAATCTAAATATGCAATAAAAAAAAAAATTGGAAAAAAATGTCCTCAAAGTAACATGTTCCCAAACAATGCGCAAGGCATTTAAATTTGGGGACAGTCCCCATAGTATGCAAATGTCCCCAAACTATGCGCTAGATCGAAACACTGTCCCCGAAGTTTGCGGTAAGCATACATATATATATATATAGATATATATATATAATATATATTATATTAAATGATATAATTATATTATATTTTATAAAATATATAGAAAATGTATATATCAAAAATTCATCAAATTTGAACATTTATAGGACTTTTAATATTTTATTAATTTATGATTATACTCCAAATAATAACAAATAAATCAAATTTTAACAATAAAAATTTTAAATAAATCATTTAAATATCAACCATTGTGCAATTTTGTCAAGAAACAACAAATACAGAAGTAAGATGTATAAATTTCATAACTTTAGTTGATCAGTGAGTGATTCAAAAGTAGGTTGATTTTGATTCTCTTTTGTGTGCTGGTTTTACTCCGATTTAGTTAACAATAGTGATTTTAGTTTAACAGAACATTGATCCAAACTTTAATAAACTTTGCTCTGGTTGTGTTTAATTTTTCTTGAGGAATGCAAAAAAAAAATTGGAAATATATAAACAAGTTAGAGTGCTATATTCGGCTCTGCCGAATCTTAAATACCCTCCACCAGCAAGCTACTTTTCATTGAGACCCATTTAACTATCTAGTTTTTAGATAACTTGGCGAAATTTTTGTTTCCTTATTGAGGGTACTAACATTTATGCATATGTCAAACTAATTTTAATTAGGTCGAGAAAAATGTATATTAATAGGCCAGTTTGAAAACATTTTAATATAATGATATATCTGTACACAGAACATACTCATTTTGAATTTTATCCGGATATAATCATTTAATTACGAATTAAGTGATATTAAGTGATTTTCAGAAGTATACCTTATATGAGAGCTAAGACAACCTATGGACCGATCCGGAAGAAAAAAATCCGTAGAATGATTTATATATACAAAATAAACATTTATGTCGAATTTTATCCCGATACTTTGATTATCAAGTGCATTTGAGTAAGTTTCGGAAATGGAAATTATATGGGAGTTGTGACCAATTATCAACCGATAAAGAAAAAATTTAGTATAATGATTTAGTATAATGATTACTACAATAGATTTATTAATTAATGAAATATTTGCGTTTAGGTGATTTTCGGAAGTGGACTTTATATGTATAGGAGCTATGACCTTACACAAAACATATTTGTGTCGAATTTTATCAAGATACCTTTATTTGATAATGAAATATGTGCGTTTAAGTGATTTTTTTGAAGTGGACCTTATATAGGCTACTACAATATGTGGGTCAATCCGGAAAAAATTTGGTAGAATGATTTATATGCTCACAAAACATATTCAAGTCGTACTTCATCCCGATAGCCTTATTATTCAAAGAAATATATGCGTTTAAGTGATTTTCGTATGTGGACCCTCTATGGGAGCCTATCCGGAAAAAATTTCGTAGAGTGATTCATATAAAGACAATACATATTTGTGTCGAATTTTATCAAGATAACTTTATTTAACAATGAAATATGTGCGATTAAGTAATTTTCGGAAGTGGGACTTATATGGGAGCTATCACCAATAATGGACCGATCCGGGGAAAAAGTGGTAGAATGATTTATATGTACACATTACATATTCAAGTCGAATTTTATCCTTATAGCTTTAGAATTTAATGAAATATATTCGTTTAATTGATTTTCGGAAGTGGACCTTATATGGGAGCTATGACCTATTATGAGTCTATCCGGAAAAAATTTCGTAGAGTGACTCATATAAAGACAAAACATATTTGTGTCGAATTTTATGAAGATAGCTTTATTTGACAATGAAATATGTGCTTTTAAGTGATTTTCGGAAGTGGGCCTTATATGGGACCTATGACCAATAATGAACCGATCCGTAAAAAATTTGGTGGAATGATTTTAATGTACACAAAACATATTTTTGTCGAATTTATCCCGATAACTTTAGAATTCAATGAAATATATGCGTTTAAGTGATTTTCGGAAGTGGACCTTATATGGGAGCTATGACCAATTATGGGCCTATTCGGAAAAAATTAGTAGAGTAATTCATATTTAGACAAAATCTATTTATGTCGAATTTTATCACGATAGCTTTATTTGACAATGAAATATGTGTTTTTAAGTGATTTTCGGAAGTGGGCCTTATATGGGAGCTATGACCAATAATGGACCGATCCGTAAAAAAAATTTTAAAATGATTTGTATGTATACAAAATATATTTGTGTCGAATTTTATCCCAATAGCTTTATATTTCATTGAAATATATGCGTTTAAGTGATTTTCGGAAGTGGACTTTATATGGGAGCTATGACCAATTATTGGCCTATCCGAAAAAAATTTCGTAGAGTGATTCATATTTAGACTAAACATATTTGTGTCGAATTTTATCAAGATAGCTTTGTTTGACAATGATATATGAGCTTTTAAATGATTTTCGGAAGTGGGCCTTATATGGGAGCTATGACCAATAATGGACCGATCCGTAAAAAATTTGGTAGAATGATTTGTATGTATACAAAACATATTTACTCGACTTTTATCACAATAGCTTTACTCATCAAAGAAATATGTGCGTTTAGGTGATTTTCGGAAGTGGACCTTATATGAGAGCTATGACCAATGGTGGACCGACTGAGATCTGCGTTGATAGTATGATTTCTGTTCATATTATATTTGCATGTACAAAATTTTGTGTTGATACCGATATATTTGAGGGAGTTATTAACGATAAACTAATTTCCGGGAATATATACCTTTGTATGGGGGCTATGGGAAATATTGGATCGATTGTAAAGATTTTAAACATAATTGATTACTGCCCTGAAAAAATAATGTGTGACAAAATTCATCGAAATATCTTTGGTAGTTTCTGAGAAAACTTCAAAAGAATTATGAAAAAACCGTAATTTTTTTCGAGGTAGTCTGAAATTTTTACTT
The DNA here is from genome assembly GCF_015586225.1 of Lucilia sericata. Classification (NCBI taxonomy): domain Eukaryota; kingdom Metazoa; phylum Arthropoda; class Insecta; order Diptera; family Calliphoridae; genus Lucilia; species Lucilia sericata. Next base: position 3,043 of record NW_023997233.1, on the reverse strand, counting down.
ATAACTTTTTACGTTGTGAACCGATTTTGCTGATTTTCAATACCAAACTGCTTAGGACAATAATGAATATTCTTAGTGAATTTGGCTGATTTCTTTTGCTTAGTTTTAACGTGAGCGTGTTTTAACCAGACAGACAGACAGACAGACAGGACAGACGGACATAGCTAAATCGACTCAGAATTTCATAGGGACCCAGAAATATATACTTTGTTGGGTCTCAGACGAATATTTCTTGGTGTTACACACGGAATGACAAACTTATATATACCCTCTATCACCACTGATGGTGGTGGAGGGTATAATTAGATAGTTAAATGGGTCTCAATGAAAAGTAGCTTGCTGGTGGAGGTATTTAAGATCGGCAGAGCCGAATATAGCAATCTAATTGTTTTTGATTTTTTTGTTGGTTAAATAGAACCGTGAAGCTGGAGAAATTGAGTATTTGTGGATGTGTTGTAATTATGGTGTTGGTCTTGTTAAGGTTGTATTTGTTGTTGTTCGGAGAGTTTCGTGATGAAAGATGAGTGTAGCATATTAGAATTATGTGGAAAGTGAGGTTACTCCGCAATTGCCGTCAAAAGATAAATAAGATGAGTCATTCAAAGGAATCCCCTGGAAGAGGATTCCCCAGTCAGGTCTGGGAATTGTGTTCTTAAATTGGAGTTGTTGAATGAACTTAAAAGTTTGCATTCATTATGAATACAATAAAATGTGGTATCTTTACCCCAAAAAAAAAAAAACAAAGCAAACAGTGTGGCTTCAAAGGCAGCTGGTTGGAGTTTTCCGAACAATTTTCTTTCCTGTTCCTGAGTATTTTTGGGATTGAAGATAATTTATTTAAATGTTTGATCAAATTATTATTAGATGCTTTCGGAAAATTTTGATTATCTCCAATAATATGATTGTTTGATGTCTTCAGGTCAAAGTTTCAACGGAAAGGATTATTCCAAAGTTTTTCTTACAAAGAAATTTATTGTTCATAAGATTTAGTACATTTTTGACAATAAATGTAAATAAATTGTCATATTTATCACGTTGCTATATAAATAATTTAATAATAAACACAAAACTCCAATCATTCATGCTGTCTGTTTCTACGAAAAACAGTATTACCAAAAATCTGTATAAACAATGTATGGACATAATTGAAGGAAATACGTATAATATATTCAACTAAGAAATTTCAAATGTTTAAGATCAGAGAAAATTTTAAATATTTTATTAAAATAAATAAAAAACAAGTTAGAGTGCTATATTCGGCTCTGCCGAATCTTAATACCCTCCACCAGCAAGCTACTTTTCATTGAGACCCCATTAAGTATCTAATTTTAGATACTTGAATTTTGTTCCTTATTGAGGGTACGAACATTTATGCATATGTCAAACTAATTTTAATTAGGTCGAGAAAAATGTATATTAATAGGCCAGTTTGAAAACAGTTTAATATAATGATATATCTGTACACAGAACATACTCATTTTGAATTTTATCCGGATATAATCATTTAATTACGAATTAAGTGATATTAAGTGATTTTCAGAAGTATACCTTATATGGGAGCTAAGACAACCTATGGACCGATCCGGAAGAAAAAATCCGTAGAATGATTTATATATACAAAATAAACATTTATGTCGAATTTTATCCCGATAACTTTGATTATCAAGTGCATTTGAGTAATTTTCGGAAATGGAAATTATATGGGAGTTGTGATCCAATTATCAACCGATAAAGAAAAAATTTAGTATAATGATTAGTATAATGATTACTACAATAGATTTATTAATTAATGAAATATTTGCGTTTAGGTGATTTTCGGAAGTGGACTTTATATGTATAGGAGCTATGACCTTACACAAAACATATTTGTGTCGAATTTTATCAAGATACCTTTATTTGATAATGAAATATGTGCGTTTAAGTGATTTTTTTGAAGTGGACCTTATTAGGCTACTACAATATGTGGGTCAATCCGGAAAAAAATTTGGTAGAATGATTTATATGCTCACAAAACATATTCAAGTCGTACTTCATCCCGATAGCCTTATTATTCAAAGAAATATATGCGTTTAAGTGATTTTCGTATGTGGACCCTCTATGGGAGCCTATCCGGAAAAAATTTCGTAGAGTGATTCATATAAAGACAATACATATTTGTGTCGAATTTATCAAGATAACTTTATTTAACAATGAAATATGTGCGATTAAGTAATTTTCGGAAGTGGGACTTATATGGGAGCTATCACCAATAATGGACCGATCCGGGGAAAAAGTGGTAGAATGATTTATATGTACACATTACATATTCAAGTCGAATTTTATCCTTATAGCTTTAGAATTTAATGAAATATATTCGTTTAATTGATTTTCGGAAGTGGACCTTATATGGGAGCTATGACCTATTATGAGTCTATCCGGAAAAAATTTCGTAGAGTGACTCATATAAAGACAAAACATATTTGTGTCGAATTTTATGAAGATAGCTTTATTTGACAATGAAATATGTGCTTTTAAGTGATTTTCGGAAGTGGGCCTTATATGGGACCTATGACCAATAATGAACCGATCCGTAAAAATTTGGTGGAATGATTTTAATGTACACAAAACATATTTTTGTCGAATTTTATCCCGATAACTTTAGAATTCAATGAAATATATGCGTTTAAGAGATTTTCGGAAGTGGACCTTATATGGGAGCTATGACCAATTATGGGCCTATTCGGAAAAAAATTAGTAGAGTAATTCATATTTAGACAAAATCTATTTATGTCGAATTTTATCACGATAGCTTTATTGACAATGAAATATGTGTTTTTTTAAGTGATTTTCGGAAGTGGGCCTTATATGGGAGCTATGACCAATAATGGACCGATCCGTAAAAAAAATTTTAAAATGATTTGTTTGTATACAAATATATTTGTGTCGAATTTTTATCCCCAATAGCTTTATATTTCATTGAAATATATGCGTTTAAGTGATTTTCGGAAGTGGACTTTATATGGGAGCTATGACCAATTATTGGCCTATCCGGAAAAAATTTCGT
>NW_023997232.1:10000-24735 GCF_015586225.1 Lucilia sericata | reverse complement strand
AAAACGACGATGAATAGCAAGAAAATCAATAAAATCATATCATGTAATCTTGATAGCAAAAAGTATAAAATAAAAGGAAGACAAAAAAGGACGAAAAGCAAACAGCAAAACATAAGGAAAGGGATTTTCATTGGCGTCTTTCATAAGTCTGGAAATGAATGGCAGCTATAAAGGAGAAAAACATTCCAAATTTAAAGGAAAATAAAAATTCCTGTAAATATGATCGATTTAAAAGTATTAAGTCAATAACTTGTGACCTATTTAGGGCCGAGATAAAGTATAAAGTATTAAGTATAAAGTATAAAGTATAAAGTATAAAGTATAAAGTATAAAGTATAAAGTATAAAGTATAAAGTATAAAGTATAAAGTATAAAGTATAAAGTATAAAGTATAAAGTATAAAGTATAAAGTATAAAGTATAAAGTATAAAGTATAAAGTATAAAGTATAAAGTATAAAGTATAAAGTATAAAGTATAAAGTATAAAGTATAAAGTATAAAGTATAAAGTATAAAGTATAAAGTATAAAGTATAAAGTATAAAGTATAAAGTATAAAGTATAAAGTATAAAGTATAAAGTATAAGTACAAAGTATAAAGTATAAAGTACAAAGTATAAAGTATAAAGTATAAGTATAAAGTACAAAGTATAAAGTATAAAGTATAAAGTATAAAGTATAAGAATAAAGTATAAAGTATAAAGTATAAAGTATAAAGTATAAAGTATAAAGTATAAAGTACAAAGTATAAAGTATAAGTTATAAAGTGTAAAGTATAAAGTTATAAAACTTTTCAGTAAAATTAAAAAAAATAAAAAATATTTTTTAACCAAAAAATTAATTTTTATTTGTTTTAAAAATTCGAAATATTTATCACATTTTTACAAAAATTTCCACTTTAAACCGATTTATGTTTTAAAAATCGATTTCATGTAGATAAACGATGTTCTGTTAATATATAATTTTTCTTGTAAAAAGTCAAGTTTCTATTGAGAAAACGGTACTATGGTCGTAAAGAGTCTTAATTGGAAATTGCATATAAATAAATTTAATTAAATAACAAAATGAAAATTTTTAAATCGCATGCAGTTCCTTAATCAGGGAACATTTCGAATTTCTATCACAAATTGCTTTGTATTTAACAAAACTCCGAAATTCAACGTTTCATTAAAGACTAACTAAAAATTTGTTAAAACTTTTGAATTTGCAAAAAAAAAACACCTAATTCATCAAATTAAATTAAGTTTCTAAAATATTCCTACAAAAAATTTAAATCATCAATGAACTAATTCCTTTGCTCTAAAACTGAAACTAAAACTTGCAAACAAACGGCAGTGGCATTAAGAAACGAAACAAAAAATAAAGTAAAAATAAAATACAAGTTGAAAATCACCCTTGAGACAAAAAGACTCGTTAAGAACTGACTTGGAAAAAAAAGTTTGCAAGTTTTTCTTCTTTTTGTTGATGATTATTTGTTGCTGTTTTTGTAATTTCGCTAGAAATTACAAACAAACATACAAAAAAGTTTTGTAAAGAAAATTAAAAAAAAAAAAACACACAAAAACTTTTCTTTAAACGAGTCAGAGAACACAGGATGGAAAATATAACCGGCAGTTATACACATACTAACGCACCTACACACACACATACACATTTAGTATATATAAACGACAGCATCAGGATCAGAAACAGAAACAGGATGTAACCAACGAAGCAACAACTAATACAAGAAAATGGAAAAATACCAAGAATATTTTCAAAGAAATAAAGTTTTTTTCTTCTATTTTTTGCTTGAAGTGAACATTATAAAAAAACAACAACAAAATCAACAGACACATACAAAATTCTAATAAAAAAAAAGAAGCAGACAAACTCTAAACGGAAAGGGAAGCACCGCACACATACATGCACACAAATCAACTTAAAGCAGAAGAACGACGTAAAGAAAAAAATAAAAATCGAATTTCATTCAAAAACTTTTTTTTATGTTGCTGTAGGTTGTGGTTGTGGCTGTGATGGTGGCTGCAACCTAAATTCGTTAACAGACACATACAAGTTTTATGGGTGGTTTTTCTTAACAGCAACAACAACAACTACAGTAACAACAATAATAAATTCGACATCGACAAAAGAGCGAAAAAAAAACAACCAACAACCCAATTTACTTTTAACGGGGTGTTGTTCAAAACTTTTTTCATATTTTTTTCTTTCTTTATTTCATTGCTCTAATGTTGGCTCTAATCATTATTCCAAAATAAATAAATGAAAACTTGAAGAGACAAGAGGAGCAAAGAGTACCGGAAATTACCACGAGTCTGTGTCGAAAAGACAGAGTATGAAAAGGAAGTTAAACTTTATAAGAGCACCAAACTCATGTAGAGGTTTTTTGTGTATTGTAATAATAACAGAATATTTTTTTATAACATGAATTAAATTCATACAAATACAGACGAGTATGAAAAAACACACACACGCAAACAGCCAAGCACATTATTAATACACACAGACTTAGTGGATAATAGAGGAACAAAATTTATATTGAAAAGTTTTAACTTGACTTTTCTAGAGAAAAGTTATTGACAACTTGGCTTTTCTAGAGAAAATTTATCGATAACTTGGCTTTTCTATAGAAAAGTTATCGATTACTTGACTTTTCTATAGACAAGTTATCGATAACTTGACTTTTCTATAGACAAGTTATCGATAACTTGACTTTTCTATAGACAAGTTATCGATAACTTGACTTTTCTATAGACAAGTTATCGATAACTTGACTTTTCTATAGACAAGTTATCGCTAACTTGACTTTTCTATAGACAAGTTATCGATAACTTGACTTTTCTATAGACAAGTTATCGATAACTTGACTTTTCTATAGACAAGTTATCGATAACTTGACTTTTCTATAGACAAGTTATCGATAACTTGACTTTTCTATAGACAAGTTATCGATAACTTGACTTTTCTATAGACAAGTTATCGATAACTTGACTTTTCTATAGACAAGTTATCGATAACTTGACTTTTCTATAGACAAGTTATCGATAACTTGACTTTTCTATAGACAAGTTATCGATAACTTGACTTTTCTATAGACAACTTATCGATAACTTGACTTTTCTATAGACAAGTTATCGATAACTTGACTTTTCTATAGACAAGTTATCGATAACTTGACTTTTCTATAGACAAGTTATCGATAACTTGACTTTTCTATAGACAAGTTATCGATAACTTGACTTTTCTATAGACAAGTTATCGATAACTTGACTTTTCTATAGACAAGTTATCGATAACTTGACTTTTCTATAGACAAGTTATCGATAACTTGACTTTTCTATAGACAAGTTATCGATAACTTGACTTTTCTATAGACAAGTTATCGATAACTTGACTTTTCTATAGAAAAGTTATCGATTACTTGACTTGTCTATAGAAAAGTTATCGATTACTTGACTTGTCTATAGAAAAGTTATCGATTACTTGACTTGTCTATAGAAAAGTTATCGATAACTTGACTTGTCTATAGAAAAGTTATCGATAACATGACTTGTCTATAGACAAGTTATCGATAACATGACTTGTCTATAGACAAGTTATCGATAACTTGACTTGAAAAGTTATCGATAACTTTTCTATGGAATTTTTAGTGAAAAATTGAATTTTTAGTGAAAAATTGAATTTTTAGTGAAAAATTGAATTTTTAGTGAAAAATTGAATTTTAGTAAAAATTGAATTTTTAGTGAAAAATTGAATTTTTAGTGAAAATTGAATTTTTAGTGAAAAATTGAATTTTTAGTGAAAAATTGAATTTTTAGTGAAAAATTGAATTTTTAGTGAAAAATTGAATTTTTAGTAAAAAATTGAATTTTTAGTAAAAAATTGAATTTTTAGTGAAAAATTGAATTTTTAGTGAAAAATTTAATTTTTAGTGAAAAATTGAATTTTTAGTGAAAAATTGAATTTTTAGTGAAAAATTGAATTTTTAGTGAAAAATTGAATTTTTAGTGAAAAATTGAATTTTTAGTGAAAAATTCTAATTTTTAGTGAAAAATTGAATTTTTAGTGAAAAATTCTAATTTTTAGTGAAAAATTCTAATTTTTAGTGAAAAATTGAATTTTTAGTAAAAAATTGAATTTTTAGTGAAAAATTGAATTTTTAGTGAAAATTGAATTTTAGAGAAAAATTGAATTTTTAGTGAAAAATTTAGTTAGTGAGTTAGTTAGTTAGTTAGTTAGTTAGTTAGTTATTTAGTTAGTTAGTTAGTTAGTTAGTTAGTTAGTAGTTAGTTAGTTAGTTAGTTAGTTAGTTAGTTAGTTAGTTAGTTAGTTAGTTAGTTAGTTAGTTAGTTAGTTAGTTAGTTAGTTAGTTAGTTAGTTAGTTAGTTAGTTAGTTAGTAGTTAGTTAGTTAGTTAGTTAGTTAGTTAGTTAGTTAGTTAGTTAGTTAGTTAGTTAGTTAGTTAGTTAGTTAGTTAGTTAGTTAGTTAGTTAGTTAGTTAGTTAGTTAGTTAGTTAGTTAGTTAGTTAGTTAGTTAGTTAGTTAGTTAGTTAGTTAGTTAGTTAGTTAGTTAGTTAGTTAGTAGTTAGTTAGTTAGTTAGTTAGTTAGTTAGTTAGTTAGTTAGTTAGTAGTTAGTTAGTTAGTTAGTTAGTTAGTTAGTTAGTTAGTTAGTTAGTTAGTTAGTTAGTTAGTTAGTTAGTTAGTTAGTTAGTTAGTTAGTTAGTTAGTTAGTTAGTTAGTTAGTTAGTTAGTTAGTTAGTTAGTTAGTTAGTTAGTTAGTTAGTTAGTAGTTAGTTAGTTAGTTAGTTAGTTAGTTAGTTAGTTAGTTAGTTAGTTAGTTAGTTAGTTAGTTAGTAGTTAGTTAGTAGTTAGTTAGTTAGTTAGTTAGTTAGTTAGTTAGTTAGTTAGTTAGTTAGTTAGTTAGTTAGTTAGTTAGTTAGTTAGTTAGTTAGTTAGTTAGTTAGTTAGTTAGTTAGTTAGTTAGTTAGTTAGTTAGTTAGTTAGTTAGTTAGTTAGTTACTTCATAACTCTGCTTCATAACTTTTTCAGTGAATAATAAACTGATGTTTCCTAAATGCCAATCCACTCTGTAACGCTAAAAATCGTACGCACATATAGACACATTTATTGTGCCACAACTACTTGCTGTCTGCTTGTCTAGCACATTTTGTTTAATTTTTTTTTATTTTTTACATTTTTTTTATTACAATATTGTAGTCTTTGTTGTTGACGTCGTTGGCGACTGACGGCGACGACTTCTTCAATGTTGTTTGTAAAATATTACAAGACTAAACAAATACACAAACTTAGTCTCAGGCACACAAACGAACATACATCCCATCCATTACTACACAAATATTTATATTTATACACAGTTACAAATGTTTGTAATCAGCTGCGACGACATCTTAGAAGGCCTCAGTGGGTGTAGGAGAGAGAATATTACAAGAAATTGTTTTATTTAAAATTTTTGTTGTTTTTATACTAGTATATAAACAATTATTTAGTAAATACACTCATATATACAAAATGATACATACATACATACGTACAAAGCAACATAAACATACATACGTTTGTATGTATAAACATATTTGATGACTTGATTTTGTTGTTGCTGTGTTATTTTTTGATTTTTTTTCGTCCTCTTCCTTTTCCCTGAAAAGCTTAAGCCCGTGTTTGTGTATAAAAACATTTGCTCTGCTTTTACTCTCTTACATACATGCACACACTTTGAAGTAAATAACAGTTTATACTAAACACATTATTTTCTGTAGCATACCATCAGGGGGTTTTAAGTTGAGTGTGTAGTTTAATTTTTTTTGTGCTTTAACAAAATTTTGTATTTTTCTTTTTTTTTTTTACTTTTTTCTGAAATTTCATATGGCGCGTGTTTGGCATTAGTGACAGACATGACAGTGCACAAAAATTAGGTCTTATACTTAAAACTAAATTGAATATTTGTTGTTGTGTTATTTTCACAACCAACTATATAAAAATGTTTTCCTTTTTTTCTCAAACATCAGAGAAGCAAAGAAACTGTTAAAATTTAAGCTTCTGTTTTTTATTAAATTTATTCTGTTTCTTTTTGTCTGTGTTTTTGTTTCAAAGAACAGAAATTCCTTGATGAAGTCAAGTGATGGCCATAATTAATCGAATAATTTATCAGTTTTATTTTGGGTTATTTTTGGTAATTTTTCGTTTGCTTGTAATATTTTATTTAGCAGTGGTTTGGGTTGTCTGTAATTTGTTGATCGTTAACAAATTGTTTTTGGAATTTTCAATTTATGGGCTTTTATTGGTTGTAGAAGAAGTGGTTGGAGAAAGAAGTTAGTATTTTGTTTTAGACCCAAAAAAAGGTCAAATCAAAGTGACATTTATTGATTGATATATTTTTTAGGATAATAAGATTTTTTTGTTAATTATTTATTGATTAACAATTGATATAAAAATACATTTTTAAATAGCTTTCTGAAGAAAAATTTTGTTAAGGGAAGTGAAGTCATCGTCAACTTATCTATGACAGATCAAGGTTAACGAGACATTATCTAAAGAGAAATTATCATTAACGTTCCTATAGAACTGTAAAGTTATCGATAATGTTTGTATAAGAAAAGAAACAAAAGAAAGCTATTCTGTTGAATAATAAAGTTATCGATAACATTTTTTTATAACAAAGTAAAATAATCGATATCTATTCTATAGAAATATGAAGTTATCGATATCTTTTTTATAGAAAAGTCTAGTTATCGATAACATTTCTATAGAAAAGTCTAGTTATCGATAACATTTCTATAGAAAAGTCTAGTTATCGATAACTTTTCTATAGAAAAGTCAAGTTATCGATAACTTTTCTATAGAAAAGTAAAGTTATCGATAACTTTTCTATAGAAAAGTAAAGTTATCGATAACTTTTCTATAGAAAAGTAAAGTTATCGATAACTTTTCTATAGAAAAGTAAAGTTATCGATAACTTTTCTACAGAAAAGTAAAGTTATCGATAACTTTTCTACAGAAAAGTAAAGTTATCGATAACTTTTCTGTAGAAAAGTAAAGTTATCGATAACTTTTCTATAGAAAAGTGAAGTTATCGATAACTTTTCTATAAAAAAGTCAAGTTTTCGATAACCTTTCTATAGAAAAGTCAAGTTATCGATAACTTTTCTATAGAAAAGTCAAGTTATCGATAACTTTTCTATAGAAAAGTCAAGTTATCGATAACTTTTCTATAGAAAAGTCAAGTTATCGATAACTTTTCTATAGAAAAGTCAAGTTATCGATAACTTTTCTATAGAAAAGTCAAGTTATCGATAACTTTTCTATAGAAAAGTCAAGTTATCGATAACTTTTCTATAGAAAAGTCAAGTTATCGATAACTTTTCTATAGAAAAGTCAAGTTATCGATAACTTTTCTATAGAAAAGTCAAGTTATCGATAACTTTTCTATAGAAAAGTCAAGTTATCGATAACTTTTCTATAGAAAAGTCAAGTTATCGGTAACTTTTCTATAGAAAAGTCAAGTTATCGATAACTTTTCCATAGAAAAGTCAAGTTATCGATAACTTTTCTATTGAAAAGTCAAGTTATCGATACTTTTCTATAGAAAAGTCAAGTTATCCATAACTTTTCTATAGAAAAGTCAAGTTATCGATTACTTTTCTATAGAAAAGTCATGTTATCTATAACTTTTCTATAGAAACGTCAAGTTACCTATAACTTTTCTATATAAAAGTCATGTTATCGATAACATTTTTATAGAAAAGTCAAGTTATCGATAACTTTTCTATAGAAAAGTCAAGTTATCGATAGATTTTCTATAGAAAGGTCAAGTTATCGACAACTTTTCTATAGAAAAGTCAAGTTATCGATAATATTTCTATGAAAAAGTAAAAATATTATATACTTTTCTATATTGGAAAAGTAAAGTTATCGATAACTTTTTTAAATAAAATAATAAAATTAAAACCCGATTCCTTGTTAAAAATTCTGATACAAAATAACCAACAAATTCCTTTAAAACTCTGAAGGCAATTAAGCAAAAATATTCCATAAAAGCAAACAGCCTCCCATACAAAAAGAGATAGACAGACGAATCAGCAGACAGACTAATAGACACCAACCATACAGCAACCGCCAACACCAATTTAAGTATAAAATGAGTGGAGAGGGAAAAAAACTACAGAAACAACCTCAAAGACACCGATTTTCATGTTGTGTATGTTGTTGTTGTTCTTTCGTTGTTTATTATTGTTGTTGATGTTACGTTTGCTGTTGCTACTAATGATTATGATGGGTTTCTGGTTGTTTGTTGCAACTAAAATTTGCTGTTAAGTGTCAGTTAATATTGAAACCGATAATAATGATGATGATGAGGAGGAGAGAGAAAAAAACCAACATGATGACGACAATGAATGAAGATTAGTGGTCACAAGATGAAGATGATTCGTAAAGGCTAACAAAACTAATATGGAGGCTAAATGATCTTGCCCCTCTAACATATAAAAGTTTTCTTAAAGTTTTTGTTGTAATTCGTAAGTTGTAAGAACATGCTTTTGGTAGCTAAATGATCTTGTAAATATTTATATGAATGTTTGTTATTTGTTTGCTGTTCCGTAATATGGCCAATTGTAATTATATTGTAAGTGTATGTGTTGGCGGCTTTAACATACAATTCATAAATACATTTCATGTTAACATGTATTTATGTTTGAATGTTTCTAATCAACCAACTACTAGCAAAGTAACCAACAACATCAACCAACTAAACAGACATTTTAACTGAAAACATAAATGAAGGCCGACTAGGTTAAACTTAAGGCGGCAGTTGGCGGCATGTTGTCTAATTTTCTTTTTTTTTCTACTTCTTTTCTGCTCCAAGCGGTGGGGGCATTCTCAAGACAAACAGAAAAAAAAACAAACCACACAATGAAGAAGACAACTGCACAAGAAAAAAAGAGTGAATTAATAGAAGACGAAGACCTGGCATCGGCATAAAGAAAACAGCTAAACACAAATGATTGGACATTAACAAATGTTTTTCCTTTAAACATAAACTAAACAAACTATTACAACTTGTAATACAACACTCGAGAAATGTTTTATAAACCAACGATAACTTTGTTAAAGATATATGTTCTAGCATTTCTATTCACCCATTCTACCAACATTATTTCTTTGAGTTTAAATTTAAACCAACAAATGTTTTGTTAAAATATTGCAGTTTAATGCAATAATGTTGCATGTTTTCTTTTACTTTTAAATCTTCTGGCTTAAATGAGGATTAACTTAAACTCTAGTAGCAACATAACATATTTCTTTATTTTTTTGTATTTTTTTCATACTTAAATTGAGTAGACAATTTGTAAAATATACTTGTACTAACAAACGTGTGTCTATAACTTTGAGATTTTTCTTATTCTACAATTTGTTTTTTTTTACTGATCTTTAGATAACAACTTGAAACAAAAAACGACTACATGAAAGACAACGTTAGAAAATAAAATGCAGTTAAATGTTTTTTATTTTTTTAATTTTTTCTTTCTGATCATGTTTTCGTTTTTTTTTTTTTTTTTGTAGTTGAAGTTAAGTTCATTAAAAGTGACACATTGTTTCCTGTGGCATTTCACATTTGTAAGATCAATGTTAAAATAATTTGTTTGTTGTTTAGATAATTTTATTTTTTGCTCAAAGGATTTTTTACTTTAAACATGATCTACATCACTACATCATAATCAATGTCTGTCAGTAGAGTAAAATGCTGTGTAATTTGTAATTGAAGTTTAAAGTTTTGTTTTGCTTATACATAGTTCCAGTTAGGGAGTGACAGACTTACTAACACTAAATAAAAAGTATAAAAAAGTTATCGATAACCAGATTATTTTATTGAAAATTAGCGAAAACTTGACTTTCTATAGAAAAGTTATCGATAACTTGACTTTTCTATAGAAAAGCTATTGATGACTTGACTTTTCTATAGAAAAGCTATTGATGACTTGACTTTTCTATAGAAAAGCTATTGATGACTTGACTTTTCTATAGAAAAGTTATCGATAACTTGAATTTTCTATAGAAAAGTTATCGATAACTTTACTTTTCTATGGGAAAGTTATTGATGACTTAACATTTCTAGAGAAAAGTTATAGATAACTTTACATTTCTATAGAAAAGTTATCGATAACTTGACTTTTCTATAGAAAAGTTATCGATAATTTGACTTTTCTATAAAAGTTATCGATAACTTGACTTTTATATGGAAAAGTTATCGATAACTTTACTTTTGTATAGAAAAGTTATCGATAACTTTACTTTTGTATAGAAAAGTTATCGCTAACTTCACTTTTCTATAGAAAAGTTATCGATAGCTTCACTTTTCTATAGAAAAGTTATCGATAACTTGACTTTTCTATAGAAAAGTTATCGATAACTTGACTTTTCTGTAGAAAAGTTATCGATAACTTGACTATTCTATAGAAACTTGACTTTTGTACAGATAAGTTATCAATAACTTGACTTTTCTATAGAAAGTTATGGATAACTTTGCTTTTCTATAGGACATTTATCGATAACTATACTTTTCTATAGAAAAGTTATCGGTAAATTTACTTTCTGTAGAAAAGTTATCGATAACTTGGGTTTCTGTAGTAAAGTTATCAATAACTTGACTTTTCTATAGGAAATTTATTGGTAATTTGACTTTTCCATAGAAAAGTTATCGATAACTTTACCTTTTTATAGAAATGTTATCGATAACTTGACTTCTTTATAGAAAATTTATCGATAACTTTAATTTTCTAAAAAAAAGTTATCGATAACTTTACTTTTCTATAGATAAGTTATTGATAACTTGACTTTTCTATAGAAAAGTTATCAATAACTTTACTTTTCTATAGAACAGTTATCAATAACTTTACTTTTCTATAGAAAAGTTATCGAGAAATTGTCTTTTTTATAGAACAGTTATCGATAACTTAATTTTTCTATAGAAAAGTTATCGATAACATTACTTTTCTGTAGAAAAATTATCGATAGGTTAAATTTGTCATAGAAAGTTTCCTATAGAATAGTTGTCGATAACTTTTTTATAGAAAATTTCTCAATAATGTTTATTCAATAACATTTCTATAGAAATAACTTTTCCCAGATCTCTCCACTGAAAAGTGGTTCATTTTTCTATAAAAAAAATTATCAATAGCTTAGTTTTTAAACTCTTTAAGAGAACTGCAACATTTTTAAATTTGTTCAAACAATCAAGAACTCAGTTCTTTTTTTTTTTCTTCCCAAAATCAACTTTTCAAAACAAAATCAATAAGATTCATTTTCCTCAATTCCCAAATATTTTCTTTCCTTTTTATAGAAAAAATTTTATTGTTTAATTTTATTTTTTTTTTCGATAACGTCTGGGGTTTCTCTTGCTGCTTGTTTTCTTTTTCTACAAAATTTATTTGTTTTTTTTTTGTGTGTTTGTGTTAAAGTTCATTTCCTAATTTTATAGACATATTTATAAGAGAAATGTCGGCACGTGTAACAATTTAACAACAGCTACCCAACACCTTTTACTTACGAATCATGTTGTGTGCCCTTATATTTAGTCTTTTCTATATCCTATATCGCCCTCTCTCTCTCTTTCCATGTTGCTTGTAACATTTACAGTGTGTGTCCTTAAAATGTCTCAAATTTGGCTGTTGGCAAATATGGACTTGTTAATAAAACAATATTTTTTTTATTTTGTACATTTATATGCCTAAAAAACACACACATACAAAAACAAAATATATGTTTATCAGTAATGGGTTATACAGTGGTTGATAGGTAAAGGAACTTGAAACCAGTTTTTTTTAGAAAAATTTTTAACTTTTTTTTTAAATTTCTTTTGCTTTTACACTTGTCTTAATGTTTACCAGAAATGCCCATTACTGTAATATTTACATCTATATTATTTATTTGTATATGTCGAGTATACACATGCAAACAAACAAATACTTAACAATAGTACATACTTAAATAAATTCAACCATTGTATTGTGTATGTCCTTGATGGCCCATCATCGTCATAATCATCATCATTATTATGAACAACGTCATTATAACCGTACACATAACAATGAATGAAAAAGAATACTAAAACTGGAATACAGTAGAACTTTAGGGAAATAAGAAATCCTTATGATCCTTAGTGACAACAGAAATTCCCTGAATTTCATTTAGTAAGACTGTAATCAAACATAGAAGATTTGAGACAAATATATAAGAAATTTATTTTCTAATTTCTTAGAATCGTAAGTGTAATACATAACTCTATTTGATAATTTCTCTGTCTTGAGCAATTTTCTATATAATTTTATAAAACATTTGTCTTGTAACATGCCCACCGTTTTAGTAAACATTAAGAGAATTATCAGCCACAGCAGTACAAGTTACTTTAAACAGCAGCTGTGGCAACAACTATATACATAACATTCATATAAAAAAAAGGACTTACTGCTGCTGTAATGTTGTTGCTGTTGAAGCTAGAGCCTTTACTGTATTTGGATTCTATAAATTTATTTCAGTTCAGTTGGGGTCTTTTGTTGAAAGTAAAAATACCTTCATATACTTGTATAGCCATTATTAAACATGTATGTCTCTCTCTGTTATATCGTTATAAGAGTGTGTGTGTTTATATTTTTAGGCCTTTTTTTTGTAAATGTATTCCCTTGTTGTATATGTATATCAATGTGGGTGGAGATTTTTGTATTGTGTTGTTATAAAAAGCCTGTATACAATGAGTTGGTCTACTTAATGTTATATGTACTTTTAAACAGAAATTCATGTTGGTTGGAAAAAAAATGAAAAAAAAAGTTCGTTGTATGGCCTTCAGAAGACCGAAAAAAAATTCATACATATACAGTAATAATAAATGTTTATTATGCCTGTTTGTTCTGAAGTTTTATGTCTGTGTGTGGTATTTTGTTTGTGTTGTTTTTGTACAATGAAAACAAAAATTTATGAAAATTAATGTGGAAAAGGCTCGACGAGACCCGACTCTTTAACATGGAAAAAATAATAGATTTTTAATACTAAATATTATAGTAACAAAGCTTTCTATTATTTTCCTAAAGTTTCGTCCTTCTTATTTTCTAGAAATTCGCAGACCTTTTCACGAGTAATTGAATTGAAAAAAAAAAAATTGAGAAATTTTGAAAAATTCGTAGCAAAACTCGCTATTTGAAAAAGCTATATTACTAAGTTACTAAGTATCTTAATCTCTCTACAATTTCCAGCAAATTTCTTTTCTATATCTGCTCCCATTTCTCTAAGAAACGCCGTCATCCTCTCAAGATATAAAAATTTTAAAATTTGGGAAATTCATGAAAAATTCACACCAAAACTCGCAGTGTTAAAGAGTTAGTATACTGATTAACTAAATAGATTAATTTCTCTATAATATCCACCATATATCTTCCTTCTAACTGCTGCCATTTTCTTGAGAAATGCTGTCATCCTCTCGAGAAATTTATGGTTTAAAATTTGGGAAATTAGAAAGAAATCGTAACACTGTTTTAAAGAGTTGCAATACAGATTAACTTAATAGCTTAATCTCTCTCCAAATTCCACTAAATTCATTCCTTTTCTCTGCTGCATATCCCTAAACAAACCTCTGTCATCCTCTCAAGAAATAAAACTTTTCAAATTTGGGAAATTCGTGAAAAATTCGTACTAAAACTCGCTTGTTTTTAAGAGTTTGTATACTGATTAACTAAAAAGCATAATTTCTCTATAATATGCACCAAATATCTTCCTTCTAACTGCTCCCATTTTCTTGAGAAATGCTGTCATCCTCTCAAGAAATAAAAATTTTAAAATTTGGGAAATTCATGAAAATTCGTACCAAAGCTCGCTGTTTTAAAGAGTTACAATACAGATTAACTCAGCAGCTTTATATCCCTCCAAATTCCACCAAATTCTTTGCTTTTATCTGCTGCCATATCCCTAAAAAATGCGGCCATCCTCTCCAGAAATAAAAATTTTCTAATTTGGGAAATTCGTGGAAAAGTTGTACCCAAACTTGCTGTTTTAAAGAGTTAATAACTAAGTAGCTAAATCTCTACAATCTTACTATTTTCAAAGCGCTTGGAATACTGATTAACTAAGTAGCTTAATATCTCTATAATTTACAACGGATTCCTTTTTTCCATATGCTTCCATTTTCCTAACGAAGGCTATCATCCTCTCAAGAAATTCAAATTAAAAAAGTACTAAAACAATATTTCTTCAAAATAAGTTTGTTGTACAATAAGTACTTTTTCAAAAGTAACTTTTAAAAACTATTCCTATAAAAGTACCATTTGTTGAAAAAAAGTACTTTTTCAAAAGTACCTTTATAAAAAAGTACTTTTTATGTTAATTTATAAATAACTCTTATTCTCAAATATTATGGCATTTTTTCAAATAAATTTCAAAAAAGTACTTTTTTAAAAAGTACCTTTTGGCAAAAAGTACCTTTTGACAAAAAGTACTTTTCCAAAATATAAAAAAAGTATGTACTTTTCACTGGCATAACCAAGTAAAAGTACTAAAATATGTATATATATTAATGTAGTATATACAGTATATACTTGTTAGTGTGTATGTTTATCAGTGTCCTTTTTGTAAATACATACAAACCCAACATTTTCATATAAAAAACATGCCAATGCAGGCATACAAACGAGACTTTTTCAATTCACTATGGCGGCTAACAATGATGACGATGATGGGC
>NW_023997232.1:0-5000 GCF_015586225.1 Lucilia sericata | reverse complement strand
AAAAGTGTCTCTACCAAAGATACTTTTTCTATAGAAAAAGTGTCTCTACAAAAGATACTTATTTATAGAAAAAGACTTTTTTATAGAAAAATACTTTTTTTATAGAAAAAGTGTCTCTAAAAAGAGACTTTTTCTATAGAAAAAGTGTTTCTATTTTTATTATAGAAAAAGTGTCTTTTAGAGACACTTTTTCTATAAAAAAGTATTTTTCTAAAAAAAAGTCTTTTTCTATAGAATAAGTATCTTTTGTAGAGACACTTTTTCTATAGAAAAAGTATCTTTGTAGAGACTTTTTCTATAGAAAAAGTATCTTTGTAGAGACACTTTTTCCATAGAAAAAGTATCTTTTGTAGAGACACTTTTCTATAGAAAAAGTATCTTTTGTAGAGACACTTTTCTATAGAAAAAGTATCTTTTGTAGAGACACTTTTTCTATAGAAAAAGTATCTTTTGTAGAGACACTTTTCCTGCAGAGAAGTCTATTTTGTATAGACATTTTTCTATAGAAAAGTCTCTCTTTTTTCTCGAGCACTTTTTCTAGTTATAGATAGTTTCTATAGCATAGATTTTGTCTCCTCTGTATACGAAGACATTTATATTAATCCATATAACGTAGTATCTATGTGTATACGTATTTCACTGCGTAACTATGTCAATGAGTTTATTTGGTGAATATTTTCTAGCATACTTTTTGGCAAGTCATTCAATCTTTTTTTGTGAAATATTATTTGCTAATGTGTTGCTATTATTTTACCATACAGTATCTGTTTATTGTTGTTGTTGTCTTTTTGAGTAAATTTATTGTCGTATAGTAGAGTTCAGTTCAGACAGTCATTATTATTATTGTTGCTAATATTGCTGTTGCTATGAAAGCAGCTTAATGAAATCCAGTTGCCATGAGTATATTCAGAATGTTTAAAACCTAGTGGGTGGTTTTGCAAAAAAAAAAAAAAAAAAAAAAGATTTTATAAATATGAAGGGATTCTTTAGAAATATTCATTTAAATATAAAGAAATTCTTATGGTGATGGTTTATGTTATTAGAAAAAGATGTAAGTGACATGTTAATGAAGTAAGGATAATAGGTAGAAAATATTCTAAAACATATACCAAGAACATTTCTGTAGATTAGAATCTAAACTGATGATTTGATCTTTGTTGCATTGCAGTAACTGCTGTAAGCACTACGTGGCGTATACGTAATATTGAATAATTTTTATATTTAAATATTAATCATACGCCTCGTTATTCATTTTTTACTATACGTTTGGCGCAACAATTAAATCTTAAATGTACCTTTGGTGAATTGTTTTGCTTATATAGAATAAATTTTCTTCAAGTAGAAAATTAAAAAAAAATTTAAAAGAGACCCATTTTCCATAGAAAAAATTCATCAAGTAGAAAATTAAGAAAATTTTCTATAGAATTATTCTCTCTGTCATAAACTTATCATTACTACTGCCAGTAAGATTACATTAAAATCTGTTTTGCATTGAAATTTTGTAGTCATTATTGTCGGTGTGATGTAAAGTCAATGATGGCCATTAAATAGTGTTAACATTATAACGGCTTAAAACGAGCACCAAATAAAACCCAAAAGCATTGCAGACATTTGCAACCAACCAAACAAACAAACACACGGACACTAAGTCATACAAACAGCCAATCTGACTGACAGACTGACAGCCAGAAAATGTCTGACACTTTACTAGACTCACCCAAAAACCTCTCACCATCACTTTTCGCCCCACTAAACATTTCCCTAACGAGCGACCATTGTATAGGGTAATAAATAACAAGTGACGACATGCGCGAACACTTTCATAGTTTGATGCAAGTGTGATGATGATGATGATGATGATGGTGATATATAGAGGGCCTCTTGGTGGTTATAAAGTTAAAAGCAGGACTTTTCTTATGCCACTTTGGCTATAATATATATTGATGTATGTATGCTGATGTTGGTGGTATGCTTCCTCTGCTATGCTTGTGAGCATGACCATGCCAAAATATTTTTTTATTTATTTGTTCGTTGTTTTTTTCTAGTCTGTGCTGGTTTTTTTCTAGATTCTCAACAATTTTCTGCATCAATTGCGTGACTGTGTCGTCGATCAATGCCAAAAAAGAGTTTTTTCCTCTTATATTGTGTTTATTTTCTTTTTTTTTTAAGGCATAATAAACAATTTAAACCGGTAGAGGCTTAACTTGAAAATTTTATAAAAATGCTAAAAAGTAATAATATTAATTTTTTTTTATTTTTTGTTATTTAAAACAAAATATTTTTCTTTTAAATTCTCAGACTTGAACGATATAATGATGAATTTTGATAATGCAGTTCAGCATATTTTGGAAGTCAAAATCAAAGATTTTTTTATATAGTGTTTGCTTAGGTCTCAGATTAAGATCTAGTAGACAAGTGTGATCCTGCAGTTATTTGATATTGGAGTGCGTAATATTGATAAAGAATTCCCAGAAGGACGAGATAGTAAAATACGTATGATTATGTAGTATGTCGGTAAAGCAGTGTGCTATCTATCTATCTATCTATCTATCTATCTATCTATCTATCTATCTATCTAGCGAGAGAGCGAGCGAGCGAGCGAGCGAGAGAGCGAGAGAGCGAGCGAGCGAGCGAGCGAGGAGCGAGCGACGAGCGAGCGAGCGAGCGAGCGAGCGAGCGAGCGAGCGAGCGAGCGAGCGAGCGAGCGAGCGAGCGAGCGAGCGAGCGAGCGAGCGAGCGAGGAGCGAGCGAGCGAGCAGCGAGCGAGCGAGCGAGCGAGCGAGCGAGCGAGCGAGGAGCGAGCGAGCGAGAGAGCGAGCGAGCGAGCGAGCGAGCGAGCGCGAGCGAGCGAGCGAGCGAGCGAGAGAGCGAGCGAGCAGCGAGCGAGCGAGCGAGCGAGCGAGCGAGCGAGCGAGCGAGCGAGCGAGCGAGCGAGCGAGCGAGCGAGGACGAGCGAGCGAGCGAGCGAGCGAGAGAGCGAGCGAGCGAGCGAGCGAGCGAGCGAGCGAGCGAGCGAGCGAGCGAGCGAGAGAGCGAGCGAGCGAGCGAGCGAGCGCGAGCGAGCGAGCGAGCGAGAGCGAGCGAGCGAGCGAGCGAGCGAGCGAGCGAGCGAGCGAGCGAGCGAGCGAGCGAGCGAGCGAGCGAGCGCGAGCGAGCGAGCGAGCGAGCGAGCGAGCGAGCGAGCGAGCGAGCGAGCGAGCGAGCGAGAGGAGCGAGGAGCGAGCGAGCGAGCGAGCGAGCAGGAGCGAGCGAGCGAGCGAGAGCGAGCGAGCGAGCGAGCGAGCGAGCGAGCGAGCGAGCGAGAGCGAGCGAGCGAGCGAGAGAGCGAGCGAGCGAGCAGCGAGCGAGCGAGCGAGCGAGCGAGCAGCGAGCCGAGCGAGCGAGCGAGAGAGCGAGCGAGCGAGCGAGCGAGCGAGCGAGCGAGCGAGCGAGCGAGCGAGCGAGAGCGAGCGAGCGAGCGAGCGAGAGCGAGCGAGCGAGCGAGCGAGCGAGCGCGAGCGAGCGAGCGAGCGAGCGAGCGAGCGAGCGAGCGAGCGAGCGAGCGAGCGAGAGCGAGCGAGCGAGCGAGCGAGCGAGCGAGCGAGCGAGCGAGCGAGCGAGCGAGCGAGAGAGAGAGCGAGCGAGCGAGCGAGCGAGCGAGCGAGCGAGCGAGAGCAGCGAGAGCGAGCGAGCGAGCGAGCAGCGAGCGAGCGAGCGAGCGAGCGAGCGAGCGAGCGAGCGAGCGAGCGAGCGAGCGAGAGAGCGAGCGAGCGAGCGAGCGAGCGAGCGAGCGAGCGAGCGAGCGAGCGAGCGAGAGAGCGAGCGAGCAGAGCGAGCGAGCGAGCGAGCGAGCGAGCGAGCGAGCGAGGAGCGAGAGCGAGCGAGCGAGCAGCGAGCGAGCGATAGCTATCTATCTATCTAGCTATCTACGATCTAGTCTCATCGATCTAGCTATCTATCTATCTATATATCTATCTAATCTAACTAACTAACTGCCTACAATTTCGTCCCTGATCTCAGAATACAAAAATTTCATAATACAGTTGGTCGGTAATACAGTGCATTATATTAAATATTTTTTAATTTTTTCATATTTTATTCTTTACTTCGTACATCTTCATAGTTCATCAGTTCAAGTATGCGCTAAAGATTTATAAAACATAATTTGTGAAACATTTCTTTTGAACAAATTTTGTAAAACATTGTTGAGATTTAAAATATTTTACATAAAAAGTTTTAGAAAATATATTGAAATTTAGATATTTAATTTGCCTAAGCATTGATTATTTTTGCTCCCACCATTTATTTCAAGACAAAGTCTACAACAAATGGTCATTTGTCATGTACGCTGCATTAAACATCACCAATGCGTCACAGCTTATGGTGGCATTAAATTTAAGTTTTTTTTAAACAAATCGAACATTTAACAAAATAAACTATAATTATGGAATTTAAGTGATAATTTGTTAGCTTTAGTTTGCAGTTTAATTTGTTTCAATATCTATAATAGTTTTTAAAATATTAAAAACAATCCAGATATACAGCCAAATTATTATCAATCATACGTCTAGTGGTACAATTCATATAATTTTTCAAATTAAAGCATTAAATAAACAATTTTTAGGTTTTTAAGTAAAATTGTATAGTAGAGATTAATAAGAGATTAAGTGAAAAAAATTCAAAGGAAATCTAAAGGAAGTGTAAGTTATAACACAGCTTTGAAAATTTATATAAATAAATTTAAAATTTTTCATAATTAGCAAATGCAACCCTAGCTGATAGAAAAATACTGCTGACAAAAAAAAAAAAAAAACAATATATTACAATTGTAATAATAACAACAATAGACTCAAATATAAAAACAAAACAAAAAGTGGCGAACAAAAAAATTGTCATAAAAATACCAAAAGTTGACGTCAGCTATTTGGTTTTTGCCCGTATTATCTTGCAGGCATATTATATACATATAGTTTGTATTACAAACGAAAACAGCAACAACTGTAAAATATTAAAATTGAAAA